>NW_010263655.1:0-9990 GCF_000690775.1 Eurypyga helias | reverse complement strand
TTGTTTTGGTTTGTTTGGGTGTTCTTTCTTTTGTGGGTTTTTGTTTGTTTTGGGGGGGGTTGTGTGTGTGGGTTTTGGTTGGGTTTTTTTTTTGTTTGGGGTTTTTTTATATAGTTTTTATGACCATGCCAATTTCTCTTACCCATACTAGCCTCTATCCCCTGGGCAACCTTCCCTAGTAATTTCTGTTTACTGACTTGATTTTGTTTCAGATGGGTCCCATTTTCTGAAGTATACCTTGACTGGAGTCTCCTAAAGTCAAACTCAAACTTTGACTATGTAAGAGTTTTTTCTTACCTTCCCATTTCCTTTGTAGCTCAAGGATATGTAGAACCTAATTCTTAAAGTTGTTCTCCCATTTGTCTTACTTCTGACTGTAGGATACTCTAGATGAAACACTGATTTTTCCATCTTCTAATTGCGATCTAGATTCTTCTTCTGGCATTTCGGGGGGGAGGAAATCCATTCCAAATGTGAATATACATACATAAAACCCACAATATTTTGTCCTATTTCAGAGTGGTTTTGTTTCAATTTTGCTTCAATTTTACCTATAAGATGTTAGGAGCCCCTTGATATGACATAATTCAACAGTGTAAGTATAAGCAGCTTTGGACACTCATATTCTAAAACTTGCAATATCATCTTGTCACTGAAGCAACTTTTAAATATATCACTAGTGAAGAGCATAATGTGTTAAAATTGTCAAACAGGTTTTTTTATGATATAGTATCTCTTGTAATGAAAACAGTTCATCAGGTATGTTTTAACATGTTTGAGTGCTGGGGTTAAGAATGCTTTCCCCAGTGAGGCTGATTTAAATTAGATGAGAGCCACCATGACCTTACAGCTCGACAGCAATCCCTTGCTTCGTTCAGTGCTTATCTACTCACCATTGGTTAATTCACACAAAGTGGGGAAGAGCTGTCTCAGAAACCAGCCGTGTCAAGAACAAGTGACTTAGGGGTCTAAAACACTCCAATTCAACCGACTACTTGAGCAGCATAGAAAATCATCACGACTGCTGAAGAATACCACAGCAGGGCTACTCTGATGGTAAACTCCTGCACTTTCCATGGGTTTGTGTGCAGCACGGGGCTGGGAATGAATGCCCTGTGCCAGCTCCCGTGTGGGGCTGCTCAAGGGCTTGCCTGGACAGGGCAGGCTGCATCCCTTCAAAGCGGAGCACACGCAGCTGACCTAGGAAATCACTGCAGAGTAACTACCGGTTGTAGGTTACCCCATCCTCTCTGGGCAGATAAACCCCATGACTCACAACAGGGAAATAGGAAGTGCCTCCTTCAAACCTGTGCCGTAAGAGGCTTCTGTTGTAACACGTCCATTTTCACAGGAACGAACCGTGGGAAAAGAATAGATGTTAATTGAAGTGGTAAAGAAGTTGTATATTTAAAGAACAAATGAAACAAAAACAACAGAGCAAATTTGGCATAGCAGTGAGGATAAAGTCTCTTTTAAACCACCTGAGTATTTCCTCTCACAGCATAATACAAGCCAGGGAAAACGTCACCGCATCAGATTAACAGAACCAGAGTGCAGGACCATTCTACAACTGGAAATAAAAGAAAACCCTAATACTGTGTTTTTTGCCTGTACTGCAAGTGTCAATTGCCTATTCTATGCACACCCCACAGACAAAATTGTAGCACAATAGCAAGATTAAAAAAACAAACAGACACAAAACCCCCGAATTATACCAGAGTGCAGAAAGCCAGATTTTGCCTGGGGTTTTAATCTGACTGACCCCTTGAAGGACAGATTGTGCTTTCTGTAGCCTGCTAGAAGGGCAGCTCTGCTGATCAATTCTATGACTGGCACTTCAATGGCAAGTGTGACTTTGGCATGACCTATTACTTATACTGTGGACACAGTCAATGGACTGGACTTTGCATTCCTCATGCACCTCCCGTTTAACGTTGGGAGTTTTTCACCACACCAAAGGCTGCAAGATAGGACTTTATTTTCATAACCAACTTAGTATCTTGTCAATGAAGGCATGTGTCTTCTGCCACTTCACATAGCTACAATCATGGCAATTTATTCCTAATGCGTTCAGCTCACACCAGTGTTAAGATTCCACTGAAAAGCTGCCGGAACTGGTATCTCGAGTCTCTACTCTGCTGTGAAGAGCATACAGATTGCATACAAAACTGTTCCCCTGCTCTCATGTTTGCTTCCGTTTTCGGTTCAAGCACAGAAATCCATAAACTTCAGCCTACCATTTCTCTGTATGAGGATCCATCTGTCCAAGTCCCATCTGAAAGCCCTTCTGGCCGAGCCTTGTTTCCATTCCCTGGCAGAGATGTGTAAAGAGTGCTTCTGGGCTGAGAAACATAGTATGCCTGGAAAAGTCACGGTCCTCACCTTTCCAGATTGGTGACCTCACTCGAGTACATGAAGTTACTTTTAGCTTGCATGCCAGGGTGCTGTTGGTTCAGGAAGAGTCTGTATATACCCTCATCTTGCTCGATTAATCGAAAAAGACTAATCACTTGGCTGTAGATATTTGAAGTGAATAATAATATTAATGAAAAAAGAAATCTCACCCTCCCTGACATCTTCTAGCTTTGAATTTCACTTAAACTCAGGGAAGGTATTTGAAAGTTAGCATCCAGTCCACTTATTACCATAGAAAAAATTGACTAGAAGTCACAAGACCTCTTAATTACTTCAGATGCATATTTGTCAGTTGGAAATCTGCATAGCATTTACTGGGAAACTTGAAACGATTGCAATAGCTATGTTAATAAACTATGGCTGCAAAGCTGCATATTGATGCTTTTTGTCTTACCCTTCTTAAAATACAAAATCAGTGATTGGAGGAGCAGTGTAAAACTCATCCCTACTCCCTGCTGAGTGTCCTAACTGAGAACACACTTGTATTTGCCGTCTCTCATCCCATTAATCTTTATTTAGTGTCTGAGCACTGACATGGGAGTATGGCAAATAGTATTCTACAGCTGGGTGAGTGCTGCCTTCACCTCAGAAACGTTGCGTTAACCTCCCCACAGGCAGACGAGGAACCTGAGCTGCTCTCCTCCACATTTTGGTAAGTGCCTTGACCAGTAAACGCTGGACACTGTGGGGGAGGAGAAGGAAAGAAAAAGAATATATCTTGGTCTTTCATCATTATTAGTTCTAGTGGCGCACTGAACCTCACAAAAGAAATTTGGGGTTCGTAGGGCATTGGCTGCCTGCTTGTGACCATCAGAAGAGCAATCCTTTGGGAAATATCCCACAGCAGGCCTTCAGAAGCCACAGATGTTTGGGTAGTTCCCAACTTAGACAGCTTCTGAGAGAGATTTGAGAGGATTTGGGGATTTTTTTTGTTTGTTTGTCTTTAAGATGGAAACCCTCATAGCAGAATTCAGAATCTCAACCTTTTTATGGACCTATTCCTAAGTCATTTGGAAGCCTAAGTCTTGTCTATTGATTTATACACTTGAAATTAATTAAAAACCTGTACAACTGCAGAACTGGTGTGGTTTCTGTCACTGTAAGGATATACAGCCTTATGTTTTTTTCCAGCAAGCTACATTGTTTATAACGGTTGACATGTTACCTTTTCAAGTTGGAAGCCCTTTTAGTAATCAGATTCAAGACAATATGGTTTTGAAGTGACAGATTTTAGTGTCTGTTCTACAAACCATAAGGTTTGTTTGATTTAATTGGTTTAGTGCAATCTGTGAGGCTGTCAGAGGATGGCATCATAGTTTCTTTGAGTAGAATTGCAAGGAAGTGAAGGAGAGCTCTGAAAGGAAGCTGTTTAAAAAAATGTTGTTCTAATGAGAACTGAAGTAACTATTTTGACTTGTTAGATTGTATTTACAAAATGCCGTTCCTTGTGAACCCTGCACTGTCTGCATCATTTCAGCACCTTTAAGTCTTAAAACAATGTTTAGCTTGGATTTGAGGCATTGGTATATATTAAGAACTGTTCTTCCCTATGAAATCACAGACAAGTCCCTTATTTTCTTGCATGGAAAAACAGCATCTACGGCTCTATTGCTTAAATTTCTCAATGTGAGGATCTTCATGTTCTTTTTTTTTTTTTTTTGACCTACAAATTTTCCTCAACACATTACATACCTAAGGTTTTTTTTTATTATTATTCTAGAGAGATTTACTTTTCTTCCTTTTCTCTCCTATCTTCTTTGCATTATGCCAATGTACACACTACAAATGTCTTCTATTCCTCAGATTATTTGACACTGGAAATGTACATGGGTTTCCCTGGACAGCTGCAAAGGTGAGACATGAGACTGAAGTATTATTCATTATGAAAAATATCTAAGATTGCACAATCTAAACTCTAAAGTGATATTTTTCTTATCTTGTTCGTGAGACCAGTAACTTTGATATAATCATAAACAAAGTATTCCCCTTCTTTTCCATCAGTAATGAATAGAGTTTAATTTAATTTTATAGCCTTGAGACATCATTAGAGCCCTCCACTGGAATGCCACATTATCTACTATGAACTAATTGTTATATCACAGTTACAGTGAATGATGTCTTTTTCTTTATAGGTTATAAACCCAGATCGATTTATACCCCATCTGTTTATCGATGTATGATGAATTCTCAGAAGGTGATCCCCACTTGCCCTTATCCTAAGTCACACGGGATACAGTCATGTTAGTTACGTAAACATGAATCACAAACTTAAAATAGATATTGAAACAAAAATATAGCTGATTTCTTCTCCTAGATGTGTTTTCAACATAGCTTGATAATGCTCCTTAATAAATGGAACTCCATTATGGAAAGGATTCATAACATGTAAGTGTTGAGAAAGCACTGTCTGGAAATTTGTGGTCTGTTTATATACAAAATCAAGTTAAATAATCAAAGTGTCTTATGCCTTTGGAATCTTTTTAAGAAATCATCTTAAATATTGCTGAAGGTCTGGAAGACAGACTTGAAACTTTCCTCTCTTATGCAGTTTAGAGACACAAAGAAAAGTTATTTTTGATGTCTTCCTACGATTTTACTGAGAATCCTTGGAGGCAGACACATTAGAATTTCATTTCCATTACTCAAAACAGCACCATAATTTATTGATTGGAGTAAATTGAGCAACCTTTCTAGCAGATTCCCAAAAGATAATCTTACTCATCTTTTTCACACACATTTGAAACGTGTGAAATGTGTGTTTACATGTGTGCCTAGTGCAATACTGGCTTCTGTAGAGTCCTTGATTTAGACCATTAACAGTAAACTCGGAGTCAGACTCTATTTCACGTAAGTGCTAGAAAATTCTCAGTAGGATGATCGCCAAGTGCAAGCCTGGAGCAAAAGAAAGCAATGGCTTCTAGTTGCCCAAGTTACCATTCTTTAGCAAGCTCAAAAGCCAGGGGAGTTTGAAAATTCTCCTTGATAACGTTACCATGATTCCTATCAACATTTCCATTCTCAGAATGACAACTCAACTTTCCCTTTTAGAACAAGCATATTAAAAGAGTGAATCTGTTTCTCGGGTCCTGCAAGTACATTTTCTCCTTTGCTGTGGGAACCTGCACCGTCAAGGCAATGAGGGGAAGTTCTCTGCATAAGGATTTGAGAACTGCTGTTTGGCTGATGTATAAATACCTATTGTCCTTCAGTGTCTCCGGGTTTTTAAAAGCAACCCAACCCCAAGACCAGTGGACCCTGAAAGAAGTTTGCTGATTTTGTATTTCCTGTCGCCACTCTTTGACACTGCTTTCCCAGTTTTCCATGAGTGATATCCTGTCTTACTAAGGTATATATTAACAATAAATGCTTCCTCTTTCTGGTGTTTCACATCAAAAGAAATAGCACCATAGTGGACATCCTGTCTCTGATCAACTATTTTTCCTTTCTTTTTTAATTTGTGTCCCTAAACTATATGCAGTGCATCTTCTGTGTTGCTATTACATTTGATTTTTTTTTTTCTTTTTATCATCTTCTTACATGATGCCTGTTTCTGTTTTGGTCACTTTCTGTCTGTGGAGTTTTGTTCAACAGTTTGGTAGTCACCATTCTGGGCATCTCAGAAACTCAAGCTAATGAGTGGCAGCTCTTATCTTAAATCTTCACTCAGTGAATCATATACTGGACATTTTAGAGAACCACTTTTGGTGGGGTTTAAATTAGTTATTTATATTTTTAAAACCCCCAAAGAAACAAAACAAAACAAAAAAAACCCCACACAACCACAACCCAAAACACCTTTAAAATCAGGACACAGCCAGGATTCAACCAAACTTGCACAGCCCAAAAAAACAATAGCATTTCTCTGATCTCAAGGATATGCCTGTATGATGCAATGCAGTATTAAGCCAAGACACCCAAAGACATTTTCCTGCCTACACCCAGCAATAAATTCACATTAGTACAGTGTTCTCCTGGGGTCGGCATATCCCTTTCTCAGGAAGCTCCTGTGCCCAGGAATGGAGTCCCTCTCACTTGGAAGTACCAAACATAGCTTGCCCATGCATATATCAACCAACTTGGTACTGCTGTACCCAAAAGACATCCTTCTGTTGTCAGGCACTGACAAATCGTGTTGCTCTGCAGAGCCAGGGCTGACCCCAACCTGTATCCAGAACATGCACACCCTTTACAGGTCTTAATGTCCTGTATCACACCTAAAGGACCTACTCCCTGTCCCCAAAGGCAGCTGTGAACAGCACTCTATCCCTTCTTATGCTTTCAGGTGGAAAAACTGACATCCCTGACCTATTTTTTCATTACAGCCTACCGTCTGGAGCACTCAGAGGAACCAAGAGACCAGGCTGAACCTCTGCACAGCCTACAGTGCCTATAGCCATCAGACATAGGCACACTTTGTCCCAGGACCAGCTTCCTCAGATCTAAAAACCCAGATACCCTTGTTATGTAACGATACTGTGATCTGGGGGGTTCATTGTATAGCTAGGCAGAATCTTGCTTCACCACCAGAGGTCAGATGAGACACTGCTCTGAGGCTGTTATCCATCAACTTTTTGAGTGTTGTGTTGGCAGAATAATACTAATTTGAAGTTTAATAGAGCCACGTTGTTGATCTTAGTAAAACAGAGATAATTCAAAAATTCAAATAACTGAAGTTTTCAAGTAATCCAGTATTAGTAGAAGATTGTTTCACTTGAGCCACAGAATTTACCCTATCCCAACTATTTAAGTCATGAACAGGACAGTTACCTAGTAATTTTCAAGATGCTCAAATGCATCCAGAGGAGAGCAACACAGCTGGTGGGAGGGCTGGAAGGCATTTCCTGTGAAGAGTGACTGAGGACTCTGGGTTTGGCTAGTTTAGGTACAAAGAGGCTGAGGGACCACCTCATTGCTCTCTACAGCTTCCCGAGGAGGGGAATTGGAGAGGGAGGTGCTGATCTCTTCATCCTGGTATCCAGGGATAGGACACATGGGAAAGGTCCAAAGCTGCACCTGGAGAGCTTTATACTGGACATGAGGCAGCATTTCTTTACCAGGAAGGTGGTCAAACACTGGAGCAGGCTTCCTGGAGGGGTTGTCAATGCCCCAAGCCTGTCCATGTTGAAGAGACATTTGACCAATGCCCTGAATAAAATGCTCTGAACTTTTAGTCAGTCCTGAAGTGGTCAGGCAATTAGACTACATGGTCATTGTAAGTCTGTTCCTACTGAAATCCTCTATTCTAATATTCTGAAAAGGGCAAGAAGACAGTATACTTTGGGACCTACTGTTTATTGGGTTTTGGATTTGGTGGTTGTGGTTTGTTTGTTTTAATTTATGTAAACATTACCTTAAGAATTTCGACCGGTCTGAGATTAAATATGTTGGACATTAAAAAAATATTAATGATTTCAAACTCAGCAGAAGACTGCAGTATTCACTCTCAGTAAGAAACCTGAGACTTTCTGTATATTTCCAAGTGTGACAAAACTGGAATGGGTGGCAAGCTTCTATAGATAGATATTGACTGTAAGGAACATGACTAAGTGGAAACATCTTGGTAAATGATCGTAAACCAGGCAAAACAGCATTAGGGCAACAAAACCACATGCTACAGCTTAGAATTAACTAAAAATAGTATCCACAGCACAACAAAATATCAGCAAGACAGATGGCCAAGAAAAGGAAAACCATAATTGTTTCCGCTGGGGATGAATTTCTGAAAGTAAACACTCAATCTAGTCCCAACTTTGTAACGGAAAGCAAAATTCAATAGCATGGAGGAAACCCTGGAGAATCATACAATGGCAATGCAGCAATTAAAAGCCTAGCCATATGAGGGAAGGGACTAATGATGACAATTGTTGTTCTTTAGGTCAGTGCTGAAAGCAGACTGAGAGGAAGTTTGGTCTGGCAGAGAGGCAACAGTCTGGGTGCTGGGAGACCTTGGCCTCCGCTGGCTCTCCTGTTTACTTCTGATCTCTAAACAGATGTGGGATCCCCTTGTTTATACAGTGCTTCCCAAGTGATACCTCTGTCTGTGAGGGAGAAATAGTCAAGGTTTTAATCCCATTTTAAACCAGAGGGATCTGGCAAGCAGTTTTTCCAATACCATCAAGAAAAGTCAGTGATGTAAGAGTGGTCTCTTGAAGCTACTTATGTGTTGATGGTACAGATCATGGCTACCAAAAATCATGAAACACCTGCCAGTTTCAGTTTAAATGCACTGATAACACAATGAATTTTATAATTTCAAATGCCATTTGTTTTTTCACCCCAGAAAGTCTTTGCTTAAAATTCCCTAATCTTGTACAGTTGACCTTTTCAATTAAATAAGGGTCTGTCCAAATTGAGAACATTTTGTTAGCACAGATGATTGTTCTGGGAAAGCCTCAGCCAAGCAATTTTGAGCATGCCTAATGACATGGATGGAACTGCCGAAACAATTATTTAGTTCCCTGCCTAATTTGGAGTCATTTCTAGGCCTTCCCATGTAGAAACAAGTTCATCTATGAAAGTTGATAAGCAAAACACATTTTCTTAGGAACAGAGTTTGGACATGTATGGATCCCTAATACTCTGATCTCAGAGCTAAAAAACTTGCTACAAAACTCAAGCACATGCTGGTACTTCTCTGTTGTTTCCAATGCAAATTCTGATGCTAATAAAATCCATTTAGTTTGCTCAGCAATCATTTAGCAAGCAATTTATTAAGGAGCTAGAAGAAGGGATTTGGCCAGAGTAACAGTTGATTAAATTGGCTAAGTACTGCCTCACATCTGGGGACAAATTCTGCAGGCTATAAAGAGCTCACAAGCAGCCACATGCCTCATCATAACTTGATCTTAACCTCAGTGCTAAACCTGGACAAGAAAGAAGCAAAGGAGCTGGATACCTCAACTGTGTATGATCCAAAAGATCTCCTCTAGCAGGAAAATTCCTAACTGAGCAAATCCAACTATTGTCCAGCATCATCCCCATCTTTGCAGATAATACAGGCATGAGGAAACACACAGCAACATGACCCTATGACACAACCACATTCATAACCACGTTATTTTAGCAACAAAAGATTTTTTTCCGATCAGCACTACCAGTTACACCAGCATGGTACAACCACAAAGCATGCATCACAGACAGCTTGAGTCCCACGTTCCATCGCTGACAAGATGGAGCAACAGCCTGAATCAGAAAAGGGATAAGAGGGGCAGGACTGCCCAGCCACATGGCCACCACCATATCATACTAAACTGTTCTGACAAAAGGGGTGGGTCAGCCATTCTGGTGTATGAGCTAAAATGTACATGAAGATGGCCACTGACAGTACCCATCGTGCCTGCTTTGTGCAAGATTCAGCCACCTTTGACCCTCAATGGCATAACGAAAATGAAATATAAATTACTGGCTGTTTGGTTTCTCCATTAGAAATTATACTTTAATGAATTTATGAAAAAGAACATGACATGAAGTGCTATTCACAGCTATATATAACTTATTCCACATACTACAGACAAGACATTACTAGGTTAGCACTGCCTTTTTCTCACATGCAAAGGATCATAGAATCACAGAATG
>NW_010263654.1:182193-210956 GCF_000690775.1 Eurypyga helias | reverse complement strand
CAAACCATTCTGTGATTCTTGAGTAGCTTTATAATCTTGGTATCATTGCTTTGCTAACCTAAAGAACGTGATCAGTGCTGAACATAACAGGTATTGCATTTATGGTAGCTTCCTCCTCTATGAAAACCGACTACCTGATACCTGTAGCCAGTCCTTTCCCTTTAGTCTACTAGTTCGTGTAGTTTTGGAAGAATCTGTTGTACATGAGGCAGATGAATTAGTCCACACCTGTATTTTTTGTAGAAAAAGTTAGTAGATTTGAAGCTATCTACAAAACCAAACCATACTTCCTCAAATACTCTCCATCAATTTTTAGTCTTTCTCCTTTTTGTAATGAAAATGCTGCTGAAATCCTATCTGGATAGTCAATCTTGGGTTTTTAGGTTTTCAATGTGCAGGTGAGGAGCAGGTAGAGTTTAAGACTTTGTAAAGGAGCTAGTGGAATATTAAATGTTGGAGAAGTATTATAGCCAAATCTATTGCTGTGCTTCATGTCTGGGAAAGGCAAATGGGACCAGTTGCTCTATGGTATTAATTTGAAGTAACTCTGGAATAGGTCTTAACTTGCTGCCAGTGATAAAGCTGAATATCAATGGCTTTGAGGGATGTTTGCTGTCATGAGACCTCCAATGAACTTGTTTGGCATGTGTTGAGCTAATAAAGTCGAATTTTTACTTGTCCAACATGTTTTTAAAACTAGTGGATGGCTTTATCCATCAGCGGGCTATCAGCTGGTTCACAGCACCTGTAAATAGAAAATTTACATCAAGTGGCAAGTTTATTGTAGTTCTTTGTGGAGTTTGTGTCTTACATTGTCACAATTGATTTGGTTTCTGAACTGCACTGTGCCATGGATCCTCAAAAAGGGAGTGAGGGGCATCTCAAAGTACTACAAAACTATGTGTTTGTTTAAAAATAGTGGGTCGGAAAGTTTGGAGTAATGGAATTCACAACTCAGTTCAATGGCTAAAGGCAAATGCAGCTTTTCCACATCAGCAGAGGGTCAGTAGGTAGAAAGACATGTTCCTGTATAGCACGCTGTGTTTAATTAGGTGAAGATGACTTAACCAGCCTCTGAAATGTAGAGGGAAACCTGTCCATAGAGCTGTGGTTAACCAAACAAGCAAAGACATTAGATGAGCTTGACAGAAAAAGGAGAGGTCAGCTCTCTGGAAGATGGTGAGTCTTCTCAGTAAGGTACCTATTTTTAGGCTTGCTCTATCTCATATATATGGTCTCTAGTTCAGTGTAGTTTGATACTATGGAAAAGCATAAACAACTTTCTGACACTGAGCATTATAGAAGCCAAATTTGGACGTATTTGTAGAAAAGGTTTTTTTCTCTTCTGGCTTGGGTGTATCTTGTGCTAAAACATTGCAGACTCAAAAGGGTCAATGAGCATTCCGCTGAGCGGAAATGCTAGTCCATTTTTTAGACATTAGGGATTTCAGCGTATACTTTTGCTGCTCTGGCAAGCCTAGCATAGCTTTGTGCATCCCTGTCCAGAGCCCTGTCTTATTAAACAGTTTGTGTAAATAACTTCCTAAAGTGAGATCTTCCAGCATTTGGGAACCTACCTGGGGCTGCTTTAACCCTGTGCTTTCCATTCAACAAAGAGGAAGTGTTTTTGTGGTCATATTTGCTTTCCGAATTGAAGCAAGTGATGTGGGTTTTGGAGTTCTTCCAAATGTTTTTCCGTCTGCAGTGCTGGAGTGGGAGGACCTTTGAGTTAAGAAACCATTAAGAATTCAGTTGGGAGCAGAGGTTCATGAAGGATTGGAAAAAAAATTCATTTCAGTTTAGTGTTTTCCATTTTTATCTACATCTCACATGTAATTGAACACTGTTCCTTTGCATTTTCTTAGCTTCTATATAGGTCAGTGATGCTCGCTTCACTGCATTTTCAGTCTCTGTAGAGAAAGCTGTTTCAGCTCAAAGGTTGTTAAAGGAGAAACTGGGTATGGAGACAGAATAGTAGAGTAAACCTCCCTGCTGAAGATCCTCATGGAAACCCCGAAGCTTTAAAGAACAAAGCCTAGCAGATTTTCCAAAATCTGATGAGAGCTGTCAGTAACAGTTAAGAAAATGAAAGTGGAATGTGCATGTAGAAAAATCTCACCTGGCATTGCAGTGAGAACGGTACTGATGTTGCTGTAATGCATTTTGATAGATCCTGCTGCAGATACCATGCTTAGCTCACATTCTTCCTTCTTTTGGTAATGTGGATGCACTCTCAAACCCAGTGGAGGTTAATCTATCTGCATTGCTAATCTATAAAGTATGTGCATAAACTGGCCAGTCCAGTTTCTGAACATTTGAGAAGCTCCTTCTAAGGGTGAGAAGAGCATCAGCTCAGCCTGGTGCTAACTATTCCTCTGGTGGCCTGAGTTTATTGTTTATTGCTCTGCCTGTGTCCTACCCTGCTAGAGTTGGCTGGGCCATCAGCCAAATGGCATGGTGGTGGTTTCTTACTTCTAAGAAAGACTTTCTGGCCTGGCTGGCTTGGCCTTCCCAGAGCTACAAGCAATGCAGAGCATCTGCTGCCCAGACCCTGACTTCCAGCATGGAGAGAAGCAGTCCCAAAACCTTTGTAAGGTGTCTTGAAAGTGTTTGTTAAAAGTTGTTTGAAGTCCAAGAGTGACTAAAATATGAGAGTAAAAAGAAAGGGCTCACAAGGTGCTACTCTAAATAGGCTTAGCCTTGTGAAGACTAGGGCTTTTAAGTCACTGTGAAAGCCCACAGTGAAGCTTTCCTCTGTAGGTCACAGCTGACATCAAAAATCTGTTCCAATGCACTTAAATCCTCATCTTCTAACAGGTAATCTATTTGAACTCTTTTGTAATGTAGTAAATGATTGGCAAGTTTCCTGCAGTCCACTTAAAGCTAAAATCAAAGCCTAGATATTCAGAATATTTGCCTGTCAGAAGAAATTGAAACGAAGTAAATGGTTAATCTACTGAGATTCCTCCAAGTACCTAAATATTGAAGTAGTAATCTACTGTACTTCAAGTGCAGCTATCTTAAATCTGAGAAACACTACTCAGTGCTGATGATGGGCTTGTGGTTTTCTATTTTGGAGCTGGGGGAATGGGAAATGATGTGTTATTGGCCACCTTTGGCAGTTCAGTGCACTGGGGGTTTGTAGTTTCACCTGGCTAGCTCTGGACACTAATTTAAAACCAACAAAACTCGCCAAAAAACCCACAAACTCTTGCCTCTGTCTAGCGTTGAACAAAATATGTCTTGCAGGTGACTCTGTGGTCCCTAACAAGTGAAAGAAAAATGAGTTGCTGGTTTGTGATGGAAAGCCAGCTTCCAAATACTGTACATTCTCAGACCATACCAGTTAATTTGGGAAGTTGCAAGTTTTTAAACTACTGGTGTTGAGCAATGGAAAGTAATGAGCATTACCTGAATTTTGGATTGATTACTAAATGCTAGTCTGTTCTGTGCTTTCACAGCAAAGAATTTCAGGTTCTTTGCAGGGCTGGGAGTCACAACTCAGTGCGAATATAGTCAGAGGACGTTAAGCCTTAGTAACCAGGCTGCTTACAGTCAATTGTAAAGCATTGCAGTAAATGTGGATATCTCTTGAAGATATCTCTATTGTATTATGTTCTCATAATACAATAAAAGATGTTTTATTACATTATAAAACATGTATGAGACTGGGAAGGAATGAAGATTTTTGGAAGTAGGAACCTGATTTTTCTTGCATGTGAGCCTTCTGGTATGCTAAGATGAATGACAGAACAAGCAGTGCTGGATCACTACTTCAGGTATTACCTGAAAGGGCTGACAAGGAAGCTGGGGGGGACTTTTTACAAGGGCCTGTAGTGACAGGACAAGGGGAAATGGGTTTAAATTGAAAGTGGGAGATTGAGATTGGGCATCGGGAAGAAATTCTTTCTGTTGAGGGCAGTGAGGCACTGGGACAGGTTGCCCAGAGAAGCTGTGGATGCCCCATCCCTGGAAGTGTTCAAGGCCAGGCTGGATGAGGCTTGGAGCAACCTGGTCTAATGGAAGGTGTCCCTGACCATGGCAGGGGGGTTGAAACTAGATGGTCTTTAAGGTCCCTTCCAACCCAAACGATTCTGAGGGAGGGGGGTGTGAGAGAGAGAGGGGTGTGTGTGAGTGTGTGTGTGATTCTGTTCACTTAATTCCATCTGAATCTGTATGCTTGATCAGTATTGGTTCCATCTGAATCTGTATGCTTGAGGGATTCTGATGGATTCTGTCTGATGCTCTGCTTCTGACTAGCAGTTTACTTTGTATTACGACAGCCCATCAGGGCTGAGTGGTGAAAAAGTATGTGCTGAGAACCCTTACGTGGAGTTGAGCTTGGCTGAGGTGGAGCATCCCTGCTCTTCTGGCAGTCCTGAGCTTTACAAACTTTGGACAGGAAGATAACAAACTGTGCTTTCCTATGCTAATTGGGATCTGGTTTTAGACAGTTTATGAATAAACATGTGGGACTTCAGTATCATACACAGTGAAAGTCTCACTGCATAAGTTAATCCTACAGCAAACAAAGGGAACTTTGTTCAGTTCAAACACTTTACTGCAGTTCCAGTGCAGCTGCTACAAGGTAAATGGACTATTCAGCTTACCCTGCCCTAAAAGAGCTAATATCTGGAAAAAAATACCTTTGGTATTAATATTTTACGAATCGGTTAGCTGCATAAATACTAATTACTCCCAGGTATTTAATGCTTAATACTCTTTCTGTGGTAAATCACAATGGCAAATGGATTCAGTCTTGATCTGATGCATCAGTGGTGCTTGATCTTTCAGAGTTGGGCTCTTGGGACTTAACTTCTATGGAGCTGCTTATGTATTTGGTCTTCCAGGCTGGCATGTGCTAAACTTTGGGAGCATGGAAAACACTGGAGATTGACTTCTCTCCTGTTGTGTGGAAAAGCACCTACTTGTGATTAACAGTCCATACAAAGTAGTATGTGCAGATAGGGTAAAGTATAACAGTGTAAAAAATATGGGGGTGTGTTTTGGGGTAGGACTTGCAATGAAATATTTGTGATTGGATGTCCTGTCCTGCATTGTTGTTACTGGGATATTATTGTTGTATCCTTCTCAAGATAGAAGGGTAAATGATTGGATCGGGTAGGGAGATCAAAGCAAGATGCCTACAATACAACTTGAAGACTTCAACTGACTGTTTCAGAAGCCCAGGTAAAACATGCCTCACTGCAAGCAGAAGCCTAACACCCCAGTAAATAGCTTCGTAGGAAAGCTGAAGAGGTGTTTCGGGGATGAGGTTGGCACTTAACACAGAAAGCTAGTTGAAACAAGGAGAGTAGAAAAGCCTTTAAAACATAGGAAATTAAAAGTGTGAAACCAGAAGCAAGCAGCATTTTGCAAAGGGTGCTCAAACTGATGGGTCATGATTACTTAAATGTATTGCAAGTGGGACGTCAGCAAGGGAACTGTTAGGAATTGTCCTTGACAATCAGGAAAATGACAGATGCTGAATGATTTTTGCATCAGTCTTTGCTGCAGATTCCCACCTCAACATGTTGTTTGCAGTGGGTAGCTCTGGGTTCCTAGACCAACTCACAGTAAATAGGCAAGAACCATTAGACTGCATATGCAAGTGGGATACCAGAAAGCTGCCAAGATCACAGTATTTGTCAAAGTTCTGAAAGAACTCGGGTATTAAACTGGAAAGTTGCAGGCAAGTGGCATCTAACTTTCTGTTGCGGCTAGTTACTGTGCCAGAGATCTGATGAGTTGTCTGTGTAACTCTTTGAAGTGAAGGTCTGTAGGGAGAGCCTGGGAACTACAAACTGTCGGGCATCTTGCTAGGAATAAATATTAGTGGTAAAGATGATGAACCACTGAATGTTTAGATAGAACAGTCTGTTTGGGAAGAACCGCCGCTATGGCTTCTGTAACAAAATCTTGCCTCATTGGCTTCAATCCTACTTGCATGACTGGGTAACAGCCTGTGAATTATTCAGTATAATTATGAAAGAACAGGTATTGAAATGAGTTGTGAATTTCTATTACCCTCGGGGATATTTTTATAAAATGAAGTGTGCACTTACATTCTGTCAGATCTGAGAACTTCCTTTGTTTTTCTAAGCAGAATGGAGGTTATTTTTTTAAAATTTTAGGCGAAAAGCAGCATCTTGCTGTATGTCCAAGCAGTCGGTGGATGAAAAGCCTAGTTGAGAACCTCCAGCCCCAAAGGACGTGAATGCTCCCTGATTTGCGTGGCACATCTTAGCTCAGCATTTTGTTTGCCTCCCACGGCCCTCGCAGGTTCATGGCCCTTTAACATCTGGTGAGTAAAGCTCAGGATTAGTGAATACTCCCATGAGGTACTGAAGAGAAAATTCTGCATTCATATCAAAACTAGCTGATTTGATTACAAGAAAAATGTCTAATTATGAGGGAAGATCTTGCTTCTGTTAACAGTTTGGTTCCATTCTGAAGGTCTTGGTTTAAACTTCTAGCCGAGTCTCATTACTGCAGACTATTCTGTGTAACTTAAATTACAGTCAGTGTGAGAACCTTTTGTATGCTACTTTGGGTATTTGGAGAGGAAAATTAAGGTCAAAGGGAATTGCTCAGATATTATCCAAAGGTTTGGAGTGTCTCTTAATTCCTAGCACTGGGGAAAACACTCTGACCACAGGAAACTAGTTAACCTTTTAACACACAAATTTTGGGGCTGTTTGTGAGGGGTTAGCAGCTCATCCCTTCACCCTTTCCCCCACTCCTCATTTTTACCATGTGTTCTGGGAATGGGCCATCTTATAATGTGTGTGTAGAGTGTTTAGTGCCTAGTGTAATGTAGTTGACTCCTAGGCTGCTTAGCTTCCAATTAACATTTTATAAAAAGTGAGGAAGCATTTGGGAGTGGGAAGAATTGCTTGATATGCCAAAAAATTTTGAGCTTTTCCCCTGCTGCTCAGTGACTCATCTGAACCACGTGTTGAACATCCAGTTGTTACTTGATTTTGCAATAGTTTATTTCTGTGGGACAGCCTTCTTAAATGCTAATCATCTTGGGGGGATATCTAGACTAATTCTTTCATGCTTTTTGTCTGCCTTTCCAGGTCTCATCTGATTTAAGGATTTAACAAAGCACAGCTGAGCTGTTAATTGATTGTGATGAGATTTCTTTGGATGCTGGAGGTGAGCACACTTTAGGGAACAGAAGTTTACTGTTTTAATAACATACAAAGGCTATCTTGGAGATTGCAGTAGGAATGGCCTGAGGGCTGGGGAGATAATGCATAGTTTTGAAACCAGACTTCCAGCTAGTTGATGGCTTGAAGTAGGATTAAGTGAAGAAGTGATTGTGCTCTTTCAGAACTTTGGGGGGAAACTTCTCAATCAACAAGAGCGGGGTTTGTCTTGTTGCCTTTAAGCATGTGCCTAGAAAAGCTGCTAAGACCACCAGCAGTACTAGAAGTGAGTGAAAGTTTTAGGATGCTGATTTAGAGAATAAATCTTGGAGAATTAACAACACTGATAAGCCTGTTGTCAGCTGTTTGATCTGTATTTCAGTTCAGATACATCCTTGCTACATAGAGAGGGAGAGATGCCTTCACTTTATGTGGTTACTGGATGGTTTAATTTTCCCCCAAGTTTAGTCAGTGATGTTTGTTTACCTTAAGACCACTTGTATCATCACTGTAGTATCTCCTAACTAGCACTGTGGGCCCAACTTGGAGTTTAAAAGACACTTATATCAGCCAATCAGTAGGGAAGGAGAAGATGACACTGAAATTTGATTCAGTTAAAGGCAGCAGCTGTAGTTTTGCACAGCTTTGGTTATGCAGTGCAGAAAGAATATCTGACTTTTTCTGTTAGCAGTATTGATTCGCAACTAGGGAAGAAGAGGGGAGAGCTGTACTTTATTGGCTAGTCAGATACCATTGTACTAGAGAAAGAAGATTAATGGTTTTGCAATATACTTATTTCAGTTTGGAGTGCCTTTGTAACATTAAACTTTCACCCCTTGAGAGGTTTTTCTTCGTTAATAGGATGTGTGATTGAAAAAAAGTTTGCAAACCAAACACTGCCAAGTTTTGCTTGACTTGGGGGTTAAAATAATGCAAATCAGGTAGCTCTTAACCATCTTCCTGACCTGCCCAAGTGCCATACTTCAGCCAAGGCTTTCAAAACTCAGCAAATTTTAGTCTGAATTTGTGAATCTGAAAGATGGATGATGTTGCAAAAGTTGCCCTGTGGGTCAGTGCCTGTGACTGCAAAGCCTGGGGAAAGAAAAAAAACCCAACATTCTTCTAGTAGCCTGTGAGCATGTATGGTCTGCCAATAAATCCACAGGCTCCTCGTGGAGTGACAGGTAGTGTTACCAACAGCTTTGAGTACCCTCTTGAGGCTTTCACCCTTGCCCATTTCTTGTTAGATGGTGAGAACTTGCTGTTTCCCCCCTTAGAAGGGGCTAGCTGTGGAGTGGTTAACCGCCTGCCTTGATGGATCACTCCCAGATGGCCTTGGAGAGTCTGGCTATGTGCGTGAAGCAAACGGACCTTGAATTATGTGCCTTAGCTGCGCTCTCATGTCTTTCTGCAGCGTGCTACCCCCGGCACAGAGGGTGTCCCCTTCCTTGATTTATGGGAGGTTGTGGACATATGCCAGCAAGTGCTATAAATAACATCAGCTGGTCTGCTGCTCTTTCAAGGGAGCTTCAGGCTTTCTCTTGAATCAACATTACCTTTGAGCAGTGTTTCCTTGAATGTGCAGAGTACCTATGCAGGCGTCTCAGGGTGGCTGTGTTATTTTTAAGCTGTGATGAGGCAAGGTGTGAACAGCATGGTGTGGCAGAGGTGATGTAAGCCAGGGCTTGTGAAGTTTATGACCATCTGCTTCCTTTTCAAAGCAACTGAAGAGTGAAGAAAGGAGAGGTGGAATGAAGTTTAGGTTCTCTGCAGTTGAGCTGCAGATGCTCATGATGGGACAGAAGGTTCTTCCCTCCTGGGTGTTAAGAGATGCTGTTGTTATGTTCTCAGTGGGAGGTGACAGAGTAAAGGATGAGGAGCTTGGGTAACAGCAC
Organism: Eurypyga helias; assembly: GCF_000690775.1. NCBI lineage: Eukaryota > Metazoa > Chordata > Aves > Eurypygiformes > Eurypygidae > Eurypyga > Eurypyga helias. Next base: position 201,907 of record NW_010263654.1, on the reverse strand, counting down.
TTTCTGTTGGAGGGCATCTGGTAACCTGAAAGTGATATCCACAACCTCACTAAGTTTGGTCTAGTTAATTGATTCATAAGTTGGCTTTTAAAACAAAACCCAAAGCTGTGATCTTTGAGTATTTACCTGAGGATGAGATCAGTGAACGACTGTTTGGCTTAGCCTTGGTAGCCAAGGGAACCACCAGATCTAATAGCTGGAAGCAGGCTAGACATCACATGTGGTTTATGGGGCTCTTCACTTTAGGCAGTGAGGTCTATTGATGACTTATTTTTAGTGGTTGAGCTGTAACTGAGATGTGCTGTGGCACAGCCAGCACTTCTGGACTTGGTGTGAGAAATGGTGCATGCCAGAAGGAGAGAGGTCTTTTTGGATCCTGAGCGGTTTATAGCCATTACACTGTAACTTTTCTTATCTTTGACATCTGAATGAGTGTAGGTGCTTGCATAACCAGAAACCACACATGACTGGCAAGTGCCATGGTATCACCTCTGTCATTAAGAGAAGTATCACTAAAACTGTTACTCAAAGGTCACACTCTAAATTTGATTTCCTCAAATCAATATTGGCTTATACTGGGTGTTTGCGTGTAGTCTTAAGAGATATTTATCCATGTGCTTGTGGAAGCGAGAATGTACACTCACTGCTCATTTTCCCCCTTCCTGCTAATGATTTAAATTGGCTTTTTTGATCATTGCTGTCAGTAGCTTTATAGTTAAGGCTTCAGTTTTTGCTGTCAAGTCTAGTGCTTATTCCTGCTTAATGTACGAGTTGGACATAGGAGAAGGTTCTGTGGTGGCTTTGTCACACAGGCAGTGATTTTTGTGTGGACTGGGAAGACTGCCATCAGCAGCCAAAATCTGTCTTGCTAAATACCTGTGAATGCAAGTTGTCAGGGATTATTGTTCCCATTTTTCTTTCTTTACTGATAGAACATTCTGGGTGATTGTCATGAGATTATAAGCACCACAGCAGACCCTTTTCTAATCTTGTTAGTTCCTGGATGTGCAGACATGGATGGAAAGGATGTGCAGAAAAGGCAGGGGTGGGAGTTGTAAGCTGACAAGACTTTCTGAAGCAGCTCCAGTGTATAAGAGCCAAGATAGCAAGATTAGAATCAGACAAATTTCATGGTGGTAGTGAGTTCATTGTTTCCATCTGGATGCTGCTAAAGGAGAAAAGATATGGTACAGTTGGTGAACCTGAAAAGAAAAAAACATGACGAGAGTCTGTTGAAAGAGTGAATTTAATCTGCTCTCATTCAAAATTCTGCCTGTTCCCTCAAGCAGCCCTTTTCAGGGTAGTTGTATTCAGCTCAGTGGAGAACAGGTACCCAGATATTTGTCTAGGCAAGAAGTCAGTTCTGAACCCACTGTTGGACGACTGGTTTACTGCAAGGACCTGACATTCTTCCCTGTGGGAAATCTTCAGGACAGCCAGATCTTCAAGTCCTCATCCTGCGGACTCTGCATTTACACTACAAAAAGATCTTGATGTGAAAGAAAGCCATGCCCAGCTTGAGGAAACAGGGAGATCTGGCCTCGAATGAGAAGTGAAAATATGTCGAGTAGAAAAAGGCAGAACAGCAAATTGGTTGATTATAGTGTGGTTCTGGGAAATTCTAGTTAACTTATAGAAACAAGGCCTAGCTTGGCTACATTCAGAGCAACCTAGTTCTATGTAGAGATTTTCTCCTCTGTGTTGGCATAGGGAAGTGGCATTTGCTCAGATCCTCCTTGTTCCTGTGCAGATAGAAAGTCAGGGTTCTGTGAGAATCTTACATGCTTTGTGAAATTCCAGTCAGTAGAGTTAATATGCAATCTTTCTGGTCATCTTTGGAGAGCATGTTTGCCTTATTCAGAGTTAGTATGTTGAACATGTGTTTTTCTTGAGAAATGGGAAAGATTTGTCTTCTCAGATCTGCATGCTCACGTGGGTTTTAATCTCATTTTGAGAGATCCCTTAATATTTACTTGGAGATTTTGTTGCCATTGTGTTGGTGGAAACCCTCCATTTTTTCTATTCTCAGAAGTTTTTTTAATTTTGCTGAAGATAATTCCCAACAACATACTGCCAGTGCCGAGTGGATATTTGAGAGATTTGAAATCATTTTTGTGAATAACTGATTCACATAGAGCATTAGGGATTTCATTCCCAGACATGCTGTGAAATACAAGTTTTCATTTCTTCTGTATTACTAGCTGAAGCTGGAAATACTCTGCAGTGATAGCAAAAAGTCAGTAGGATATTTCAACTGGCCTAATGTCTGGGGGAGGAATGGAAGTATTTTCTTTTGCTGTCTTAGATCCATGTTTGTTTTAAATCTTTTGGCCTCAGCAAAAGGCTGAAAAGGAACAATGTGTTTCTGTAGTTTCCTAGGACTGTCTCGCCTTGGGGGCAAGAGGTCTCTCTTAAAAAACCATTTCCAGTTCAGTTTATCTCTTAAGGGTTTCATCCAGTTTCCACTGTCAGCTACAAGTCTTCTGACTTCAATGCAGGTTGATTTGGGTCAAGATACTTGATTTTTAACAATGTGGAGGAGGTTAGTACAACTGACTAATTAACACTTCAAAACAAGAGCCCTGTGGGCTCTGCTGTGGCAAGTAAAATGGATTTTTTTTCTTCTAGCTGCTGCAAAGATGAGCAGTAATATTGACTCTGAAACTTAAACTGTTGACATTTTTTTCATCATTAGACTTGCCAGATGATCAGAATCTCAGTACTTGGTTTAGCCCACTGGGAAATTAATTTCCCTCTTCTTTCCATAGAAGGGTATAATTTGCTACCACAATGTTCTCTTTTTTTTTTTTTTTTTTTTTTTAATAAGCAACTTCATGGCTTTACTTTCTTTAGGAAAAAAAACATTTCTGGGTGAGTTGAATGATCCCCCTGTGAGACACTGCTCCAGAGCTGACAATCTAGGAAGGAAGTGTGTCAGGCTGAAAAGTTTTTTCCCTTTTAGAAAATTCTTAACTGTAACTTGTACTTACCCAATTTTTCAGGTCTCCGTTGGTATCTGAAGAGCTTTTAATGAAGCCATAACTGATTCTTCACTAGACCATGACTCTTAGCAGCATTTACAAAAATGTTCTTAGGGTGTCAAGAAAGAGCTATTCGAGAAGAATTTCTCCACCTTCCATAGTTAGTGCTGAGAATACCAGACTGTAGGAAGGTCACCGCAGTGGCTGATCGTTCTGAAGAAGGTGGTAAAGCCTCAGGAAGTGTTGTAGGATATCTGGTGAATTCCTGTGAGGGCAAGGTGTTTTCCTGTCAGCAGTATCCCCAGAGAAGGTCTTGAAGACCAGTTAATGTAGTATCTGATTCTGTGTTTGTGCCTGCTTCTGTGTATCCATCAGCACTGAAAAAATTCCTTTCACTTCCAGCATTCACCTGTAAGCTTTGACTGGCTGTTGCTAAGTGGTAAAATATGCAAAGCTGCCAAAGAGTTGTATTGCAGGGTGGCTGTGGATTCACCAGCAAGTAGCTGGAGGGTACGTAGATCTCAGGCCAGTGTGCTCTGGGTAGATGGCTCCTGCATCTGGCTCCAGTGTCCTGCTTTTCAGCTGTTTCACAGGTTGCTGTGCCTGTATCCTGAGGCCAGAAAGACACAGTGATGGTGGAAGCCACTACATCTAGCAAGGGGTTATATTTAAAAGAGTTTAAAGGGGAAGGCCTGCTTGTAAGCTGTGTCTCCAGGTGTGCCCTAGTGCCTGTCCTGGAAGGCACCCAGCTCTTGGTTGCATCCCCATCTCCAAGTGACCCAAGTTGCTTTGGCTTCACAGTACCACCCTGGTAAAGAAAAGTGACAGTGGCACCAGTCCTAGCTATGCAGCCTGTCTACAAGCAGAAAAGTGTGCTTACAAGTATGCTGAGGTCTTCGGAAAGTTAGGCAGAGCAGATGGGAATCTACAAAAGAGGGGGAAAGGACATGAAACGTTTTCTGTTTCTTCCAACATCTTTGCAAATGTTGACAATGAGTCATTCTGAAGCCTTGTCATTTTTCCTGTGGTTAAGAGTTCCCAGACTTTTAAGATGTGTCCCGTTAGAAACATGGATCTTCTTCAGACTCTTTTACAGTGATTTAGGCTATTATAAGTAGAAGTCAAGAAACCTTAGCTCAAAGCTTTTTCTTTTTCTTTTTCTTAAAAGCATCAGCACAATTAAGGTATTGGTAAGGGGTAGTGTCCTGATTTATGCATGGATATAAACCAAATCCTATTCTTCCTAAACAGGAATTAAGGATTATATGTTTAGCTGTTGGGATATCCAACATCATCAACACTTCAGGAAAACAATCCAATGTTTATTTATGCTATGATGCTTGTAATAGATGTGCTTCATTGTGCCCCTCTTTTTGGGAAGAGAATAGGAACTGGGAGTTGACTTTGCCACTTACATTTTGAGACCCAACCAGATAGTAGGAAACTGACTTCAAAGAGGACAAGGATTCCCACTGCAAGTCTAGCACAGTATCTGGAGAACTGTAGTAAGGAACTCTGCTGGCTCTGCTTGGAGAGACTTGACAGCTTGAGAACAAGACTGCCTAAAGCATAAAAGAAACATCAGAGGGAAAGGGGGAAGAAAAATAGATATGGGCGTGTTTAACATTTGAGTCAAATTTATTTCTCTATTTTTCAGTATCTTTCATATGAGGGAGAAGGCGGTGCTGCTTTCCTCTTTGCCTCAAAATTTCATACTGTCTTTAGGCACCTAGTACAGAACTTAAACACTACTAAATGAGTAAATTTTCCCAGATACAGCCCCCAAAAATATTAAGTGGGCGAGGCTGAGCTCCAGATATATTGGTATATCCAGGATCTGATCAATTTAATAGCACACAAGACCACTTTCTTACCTGTTGTATCGTATCCAACACAGGGGCAAATGGTGCTTTTCACAATAACAGCCTTCTTGGGCAGCAGTCATGCAGTGGGAGGGGTGGCTTAAAAAAAACCCCAAACCCTACTGACACCAAGAAAAGTCTTCCTACTTGGGGTTATTGCAGGACTCTCCTTGCATGTTGAGGGCTTGCCAACTGTATCTGTGACAAGTCTTAGCTTCTTGTCCCTGTAGCGTTTGTAATAGAACTTGGCATGTTGTGCTGATAGCCTTCAACATGAGTGTTTGAAAGCTAATTGTTTTGTAGCTGTTTGTATTCTCCTGTTTGGAGCTGGTATCAACCCTTGCTTCTGCAACATTTGTGTAGTCATGTATGTGTTAGAGTGGTCAGATCTATAGTAGAAAAATCAGTCAGTAGGAGGAGGAACTAGGGTAATTAGTCTTTGTCATACTGAAAGCATTGTAGTTTTAGAATTGTGGTCTGACAAACCATTTGGGTAGCCCCCAATTAACTAAAATTCATGAAAAGTAGTAGTTGCAGAGAAAGGCAAGGAAATTAGGACTTTGACGATGAGCTATGACCCTTTGTAGTACATTCACAACTTTAGTATGTGACTGGGGGTAAGAAGAGGCAGAAGGAGATGTTAAGAAATCCCGTATTTTAGGGCGCTTGCCCCATATTCCCCAGTCCCTCCTTTTCTAATGTAATATGTCATGTTTTTGTTGTGCGTAATTGCTCTGGACCCTATGGAAGGCTGCACCTGAGATGATAAGCAAGATGGATTTAGCCAAAATATCCTGGGAATGGAGCTTAGAATTTGAAAGAAGGTAAGACAGTTCGGACCCAAAGAATCTCTTGGCAAGGTTATTAACTCAGCAAAGGCTCGTATTAAGTTTGAGATTTGGTTTAGAGCTGGTTCCCTTTTTTTTTTTTTTTTTTTTTTTAACTAGGCCATGAGGATCTCTGCAGCTTTTCAACCCTTGCAGGCACACATAGCGGACCAAATAGAAACCCTCATGGTTTAGCTGCTTAGGGATATTTTGCTGTGTTTGCAACACACCAAGAAACATGAAAGGCAACCTTCTGTTGAAAACACTAGGTGGTGTTCAGGTGGGGAGAGAAGGCTGGCTGTAGCCTGCCTGCTGGGTTTGATTACCTGTGGCATCCTTGTCTGTGCAGCCCAGTTGAGTGCTGGGGAATGAATCAGTGGGGAGGAGAGCTGTAATAGTGTATGGTGGGCAGTTTTTACGCAATGCAAAACTGAATAGCTCTCTCAACGATTGTGGAGCTGTGCTGACTCATGCCAGGAGAAGACCTTTCTCTAGTTTCCCCTGACTGTCTCATGGGCTTGCTTGTTTTTCTTACAGTGGTGATTTATGCCACATGTGCTGCAGGCAGGGAGCAGTCTGACATATCTCTGCCTTGTACCCCTCCTGCTCCTGGAGACCACCACTGCCATGAGCCCTTCCGTGAAAAGGTTAAAGAAGTGGCTGTGTTGGATTCGTTGCAGAATGGGGCTGGTAGGAAATTGAGTGGTGTGCAGTGCCAAACCCATGATGTGCGTGCTCTTTCCATTGGGAACACTGAGTCATAAAACGAAATAAAAAGCTGTTACATTTCTGCATGATGAAAAAAACGGGCTCAGTCTAGCCTCTCTTATGCACTCGCACAATCTCTGTCCAGTGAAAGCTTTCCCTGTGATAGGTTATGAAACCTGGCTCCCCTTGGTAGAAATTCAGTTTATTTCAGCTGAAAAGAATTGGGCGTCACCTTGGATGGGCCTTCTCCCTCACCCCCAGTCAGGGCCAAGCACTAGTCTTGTGACTTTCTAAATACAATCCATGTTACATATTTGCTGTTTTTCTAATTTGGCTGAAAAGAGCTCGGCGATGTCTCCATTTGGTTGTGGTGTCAGCTGGTCGTGCTGCTGATCAGTTATCCAAGGTATGTTTGGTAGAAACTACAGAAGGAAGTGAAACTGAAGAAGGGAACACTTCTAATAGCTGTGGTTCCTACTTCTCATTCCTGTTTCAGGTGCAGAGCAAGAGTGTAGCATAACAGGAGAAGTAATATCACATAGTTAGAGGCAAAGAAGCTTAGGAGAAGATGTGAGTATTCTCACTCTGTGTTCAGCATAAGGTGCACTAGTTAAGTACCAGGTTTTAATTGCAGGATTAGTTACAAAATGATTTTGACGCAGCTTTAGTTTGTAGGTTTCTTAAGTAGGTAAAGCTTAGGCCAAAAAAAAATTTATTGCAATTATGAACAGAGATGCACAGTTAAGTCTGTGACCATAGATGAGCCGTGATCTCAAACTATCTGAGATTTCTGCAAATACCTTTGTTGCCTGAAAGAGAAACACATGCAGTATAATTCAAATTGTGTGACAGAGCTCAAACTGCCTTTGGTAGAAGCAGCATAGTATGAGTAAAAGGTAAACAAACTGACAAGAAGGAATAAGCAGTGTTTTGCTTTATGTTAGGGCTCAGCCACAGCTGAAGAAATTGCTGCTACTTGTGCACACCATAACAGTTGACAATGATGTGAGTTGCCCTGTGTCTTAGCTGAAACCTGTTACTCGTGTTTTGTGAAGACTGGGTATGGGTGCTCAGCCGCTGTGGTTATGCTGGTGGGAAGGTAATTTGATTGTTGGGACACTGAATAGTGGGATCTCCTGAGCGATGCCATTTAGATGAGGTGGGAGTATGACCTAGTTGTACAGTACCGAACTAGCTGCTGGGTACTTGAAGTCCAGCTACTGCATCAGAAGGTTTCGTGTCAGGAATAACTTCACTGATGTGGACTTGCAAAGAAGGCTCTTGTGCCTCAGAGGATGCTGTTTTTCCTTAGGCCAATACTGACGAAGCTTGTGGGTGAGCAGGAATGCCCACATCACAATCCTGTCTCCTTGGCCCCTGCAGGAAGTCAGAAGAGCATCCAGCTACATAATAGCTGAGAAGATAGTCGTGGAACATGGGTGGGAGTGCTGTACTCTGGCAGCTGTCTCGTAGAATAACGGAATGGTTTGGGTTGGAAGTGACCTTGGAGACCATCTAGTTCCAACTCCCCTGCCATGGGCAGGGGCACCTTCCACTAGACCAGGTTGCTCAAAGCCTCATCCAGCCTGGCCTTGAACACTTCCAGGGATGGGGCATCATAGATAGTTATTACCTTGCACATTTGTACTTTGCTTGTATAAGCCACGTGATGTGGACATGAGGCATGGCAAAGTCCTTCCTGGTCTGAATCCAAAGTATTGGTGGCCATCAGGTGCTTCTCTTCATTTTGTGCTGCTGTTTTTTGTCACTAGGAACAACCTGCTTGTGTTTTGGACACATTGCGAGCTGACAGGAGTGAAATCTAGATGACATGAGGATGGCTTTGCTGTTTTGTCAAGGCTGATTCTCACAAGCAATGTCTCCTCTGATGATTGTGCTCAGGGGAAGTTCTGCTGTTCTGCCCTCCAGTGGGATGTACGACCAAGGTTACGGTCACTTGGTGACAAGTACATTTCTCTCCATTGTCCTTCCTGGGCCACTAAACTCACTTCTAGCTATCTTAAATTGTGCTAGTGAAATAAAAAAAAAATAAAAATTCTTGTTGCTTTGATTGGACTTGACCAACATGAACTGGTATGTTTTTCATGTGCTTTTTCTGGGAACGCATCCTTGCTTTTCAGTTCAGCTTTCTGGATAAAATGCTGAAGTTACCAGTGCGTGTGAATTTCTGGAGTCAGAGTTAAGAACTGTTCTGGGAACAGAGTTAAGACCCAGGAACTCTGTTTAAATCCCTTTGTTATTAGCAGAGTGCACTGTGGCCTTTGGCATTCCCTAATTCTGCTTCTCTATCTGCAAACTGAAGGTCATTATGGTACCTGCCACTTGCGGGAATGTGAGGGATTACTTGAGGTGTATGCAGCCTCTTAAAAAATGTAAAGTGATACATCTGTTGAGTATTAAATGGCTTGTTAAATTTATTGAGCACTTTGGGACTTTTGAATGAAAGACCTTATATAAATGGCACATAATTATTGTTATTACTAGAGAAGGACTAGCACAAAAGCAGCAGTTATCTGGGAATCTACGAAACAAAAGTCTGGAGCATACTGCCAACATCTGCTACCGCTTAAAACTTCAACCCACTTACACAAGAGGAACTCGAACTTGGAGACACACACGGAGGAGTAGTTCTGCGATCACAGAGTTGTGGCAACCCTTTGGTCAGGCTGTTCATAGGTTGAATATATTCTGTATTTCTTACCCCATGGGAAGTACTCTGCCCTGGTAGGATTGTCACAGGGATTGCGTGGTACACTTATCGAAGTCTGTTTGAAACATTGCTGTTCCCTTTCTCATGGAACTGAATGGAAATGTGCGCTGATGTTTTTCATTCATGACCTCAAGTGTCTCCACAAATATGGGCAGGACGGTAGTGTAGAACACAGACCAAAGTTTTCCAAGGCAGGTAATGAAGCTTTCTATTTATAGGAGCCCTAACAGAGCTCAAACTCTTGGGTTTCAGCATGTGGAAAAATCCATTAGTGGGTGGAGTTTGGCGCTTGGTACACAACCTGCTTTGCTTCTGGAGCAGTGGGAAGCTCTACCCCTCAGTCTGCAAGGTTATCAGTTTTTCTTCAGCACTAGTCTACTGTCAGACATCTACCCAGTGGCTTCAGAAGAGGGAGGATGAAACCTTCTACCCCTGAGGTTGGTTGCCAATGGCTGTGACTTGTTAGGCCCATTTCCTAGCAATTTCACTTGATGCTATGATGAAATCACTGACAAGCTTGCTTTCTTCTAAGCCCTTTCTGTTGCACAACAACAACAGAGGAAACCGGGCAGGGCAAAGGGTTTTATTTTAGTGGTCCTCTTTATGTTCATATTGGAGACCAATAAACCATCAACTGGCTTGGGACTGTAAGCCAAGCTGTTGGTCATGAGGACAAGGTAATGTGAATGACTGGTGCAGCAGTTTTGTGTGGTGACTGAACTGCAATAAATACTTCCCATAACAGCTAAAATGGATCACTTAGATGAATAGACTCTCAAAATGGCTAAAAACAAAGCTCGTAATTCATGAAAGAAGGTGCCACTGCTCTTTTTAAGCTCCTAGTTAAATATAATACTGGGCTATCTTGTTCTGATAGCTATCTCTATGGATTTTTATATTGTGTAGGACCAGGAGCTGTAGAAAGAGGCCCAGGCCAGAATAAGATGTGTGAGTAGCCCTTCTAGGACACACGAGAGCCAACCTGAAGTTTAGTTTTATAGCAGGTTGAGGAGGAGTTTGCATCTCTGAGGTCTCCCATATCACATGGACTTCCACAAAAGGAGGAAGAGGGAGGGTTCCATCTCCTCTTTGGTCTCTCAGCTAGCCTCAAGTTCTCTAGGAGGCTTCCATTAGTTCCATCTGTTGTACTTTTTCCAGTGATGGTCATAATAGCATTTTAACTATTTTATACCTAAATACTTCATTATTTAGCAAAATGCTTTGTTAGTGGTTGGGAGCAAAGAGAAGGACAGATGCTATAGGTTCTATTTATAGAAGCTCTTTTTTCTGGCAGCTTAACTACAAGTGGAGGCAAAAAATAGAAGCAATGAATAATCGAAGTACTTCTACTCCTGTTTGATCTTCCCTGCTCTTAAGATGTTTTTGTTGCTCTTTCCACCATGCATAGATGTAGAGGAATGTTCCCTCCAGCATCTACCCACCTATGAATCAACACCAGCGAAGGCTTGTGGTTGCTCAGCACACTTGCATTAGTAATATTTTTGGCTAAGAGTCGTGCCAGTCACAGGAGTGCCCTGTGCTCAGGACACATCTGTGATTGCTCCTGCACTTGCTTTGCCAGAATACTAGGAAGGATGATTGCCTCAATCGCTTTGTGGCTCAGGAGAAGGCAGTGCCATTCTCTTCTTAGACCCATCTTTTGTGCAGCAAAAGCTGCACAGGCTCACTTCACTCTGTACAACAAGAGCACCTTGCAGGAGTAAAATGTGCTGGAGATTAATTGGTTTCCAGATCATTTCATGGTGATGGGAGCTGTAATTTCCATAAGATAAATTTGTGGGTTTCGGTTTTGACTGTGACACCCTGGCTTTCCCACTTGTGTGTTGGACAGTATGAGTGCACAGTAGGGAAAATGTTAATTTGGGCAGAGAAGGTTAGGCCTTTTGCCAGTGGCTCAGGAGAATGGAACTTAATATTTTGTGCATCGATGTGAAGTCTTGTTTTGCAGAAATCTTGTTTCTTTGTAGAGCAGTGGGTACGTATTTCCTTCCAGAGGCAAGGAAAAAACCACTGCACTTAGGCCTGGTCTGTATTCGGCTAGACTTTGAGAACCAACTACGTCTCAAATTGTGTCAAGTACTGCATGTCGTATGATTCCCAATTCAAACTGCTTAGTTTCACTGCTTCATGATCTGCTCTACAGTTATTGATGTTTAATGAGACAATTCCCTTAGTTAATAAGGAACAAAAAAATTTTTTTTTCTTCCTAGTCTTGCAGTTTCCCCTTAGGAACAATTAAAGCTGACTCCAGATACTTCAACTTTGACATTGCCTTTGATACTTTTCTAATCAGACAATGTCTTAAGTAAGTATTGTTGGTCCCTGGTGCTTTAGAAAACGTGAGTCAGAGCCTCAAAGATTGAAAAATGGAAACAAATTTCCTTTTTTTAAAATCTAGGCTCTATGTGGACCACGTTGAGCATCCCCCTTGCTTATGCATTCCCTAGCAGGGGAACTGAGGTCGGGACAAGCTCCAGTGTGCTTGGGAAGGAGCCTTTCCAGTCTTAGGCTGAGGGCATGTACAGCTACAGTAGCCCATGATGTCACGGAGAAATAAATCCTGTGCTGCTGCAGCTCAGTTTGCACTCAGTTTGCTAATCGTTGCAATCTCTCAGGCCTAGCTACTGCTGAATCTGTTCCTTGGGACTATTCAGAATATCTATATTGGGTATTTTATTTGGAACTGGAGAGAAAGCATGATCTTTCTGCATTCTACACCCTCTTGGATCAAGGGCTGGATGAATTTTCTATCTTCCTTTGCAGTAGTTTCAGGAAATGTTGTTTTGTTCCTGGTGATGCTCCATCAGAGTTGCTCTGAGGAGACGCTCTGGCTGACACGCAGCTCAAGCCTTGGCACTTGCTCCAGAAGTGCTTCTGCCAAATGCCTCGCCACTGACTTACTGCTCCTGAGCTCCAACTGTTTGCTCTTTGCAAGGTGGGGAACTGCTGGGGAAGGGAAGCGTTTCATGAATCACAACTCCCACGCCTTTGCATGCCCACTAATTCCCAGCCAAAATACTTTCACCCTTACTCACACCAGATACCACCTTTCCTCCAGAATCTTTTCCATCTATCCTGTGGGCTGTTGTGCATAAAGGAGATGAGACACTCTGGGGCTTCTCTAAAAAGGCAGATGGCTGACCTGAAGCAATAAATACATGTGCCTGCATCAGATATTGGAGTTACTTTAGTGGCTTCTGTTCTCTTCTGTTCCTGTTGTCAGCTGCCATTACCAAATGGGTGACTGCAGAAAGAGGCCCAAGTTACCCGTCGGTTTGGCTGTAGGAATATTTTGCAGCTTGACAAGAAGCAGTATCAATTTAAGTGGGTGCTTTGAGAAGCTTTCTCAGCTCTGCTAGCTTTCAGTGGGACTGTGCTAATCCTTCATCAGATGTATATTTGATAGTAAGCCAGAAAACATACTTCTTTTGGGTCTTTAGCTAATGGCAGGGATTTGTTGCAGTATGGCCTATTTTAAGTGCCTTAAAGTATGTGGTGACTGGTGTAAGACACTCTAAAATGGCTTGATTTTAAGATACGCGTATTGTTGCCACACAGGACCCATTGCCATTGGTCTGAACTCTTAGACAGTAGGAAAATTGTACTCAGTGAAACAGACTGTACTATGTTTGTACTACTGGTGTGAGTGGTTAAAACCTGGATTTCTTAAAGTTAGGACAGGTCTGAGAGGAAGTTGCTTCCTCAGTCTGCACAGAAGTGACTCTCAGAAGTAAGACTGTATGGCATGCAGTAAGCAAGTCAGTAAGCAAGTCTTCTGTGACGCCTGGGGAAGTGAAGGGGGTGAAGTGGGTGCTGTTTGTACTACTGAGATTTGAGGGACCAGTACAAGATCTGGGGTGGATGCTACACATGGACACCCACAATCTGGAAACACCAACCCTGAAGCTAGAAAGGTGGATCTGAACCTTTCTGCTGGGCAAGACAAATGAAGCATGTTCTGGCACAGGGTCAGTGTCAGAACCCTGACATCAGTCTGAATCCATGATATTTCATGGGCTGGAAGCTCAGCCGCAGAAAACAGGGAGAATCGAGTCAGATATTCTCTCCGCCACTATTTATGAGCTCACTGTGTAGAGAAAAATCAGGTAATGGTGGTGTTATTGGCACAGAGCATTTGAGGGACCTGGGTGTGTTGGGCAACACCTGAAGCTCTTGTGATCTTAAGACATTAGCAGAGCCTGGAAAGGAAAAGATTGTTTTTCTTGCTGGTGTGTAGTAGTGGAAACAAAGAACCATATTGTTGCAGCATTAGTCATAAAAGTATAGGTATTGATAGTCCTTTCTACCCTATGTTGGGGTGGTAAGAGTGGTGTTCCTGGCACAGTTCTTTCTTTTGCCATATCCATGAAATAAGGGTGGTTTGCCTGCTTGTTAATCTTCTGAGATGGGTATTTGTCCTGTACTTTGAGTTGGTATTTGGATACCCAGTGAAATGGATGGGCATTAAGTTGCCAAATCCCACTAAGCGTATCCTGTACTCAAAGAGATTCCCAAGGCTGAATCTGCTAGCTAAAATAAGTATTGCTTAAATATGAATAGGGCCACTTCAGCTGGTTGATGATGTTGAAGGCTGGTCAGAGTGACTGCAGCTGGCTCACGCTTTGAGGAGGCAATGCCAGGCAGGAATTTGTCACTAAAGTGACTGATACTATTACCTCCACCCTGCTCTCCTCCCTCAAACTAAAGCTTTCCATGGAAATTTTAATTGCATTGGCTCTGACTGAGGTTTCAGGCATAGAAACATCCTTGCACTTCTGCTTGCTTTCAGGTCTTTATTAAAACACAGCAGTGAGCCAACCCCTGTGAGCTTAGTCTGGTTAGTGTGGCCTTCCAGTGATTGATGGATAAAAAGTTGGCCTTGGTCCCCAAGATGGTGGTTATTTTCTTTATGGTCATGCCTAGGAGTCTCCAGGGTGTTCAGGTTACAGAACAGGGGTGACTCAGCTATATCAACATCTGACTCTTCATTAACCATGTGAAGAGCTTGAGCAAACTGGGAGTGGAGCTCAATGCCTGCGGTTAGCTGGGTTGAATCTTGGCCATGGTGAGAGGCAGCTTCTCCTAAACTCGCTGATAAACCATTCATAAGTTTGGCTGGCACTAAGGATTAGGAACCTTTGTTTTGAAAAGAAATTTGGCATTAGAAAACCAAGAGTCAGATGCTTATTTTGTTCAGGACTGAGATACAGAGAGTTTCAGGATGTGATTCTTTCTCAGCCAGAGAATAGCATTTTATTTTACTCACAGCTTTATATAATGTGATGGGCTACTCAGGCTTTAAAGAGTTGGTTCAGCCAGAGACGGGTCTTGAAGAATCTGCAGAAGTTCACACTGGGTATCTGTGTCATAGCTAGAAATAAACCGGTGTCTCTAGAGACGTGGTCATCATCATTGTAAGGCAGTTCTAGAGGTGCTTTGTTTTCTTTGTGTTATATGAAAAGAAGGCTAGACCAGAGTGTCTGCCTTGACGGCGTTTTTCCTTTTCCAGGGAACGAAGGGAGATTCATTCCTTCCAGTGGCGATGAGAACTGCCTCTGTGTTAAAAGCCCATAAGCTGTGAGAGATTAATCTGAACATTATGTACAGATTAGAAATGTGACTTTGCCCAAGAACTAAAGATGCAGGAAAAACAGAGTCGTGGCTTTGGCAGCAGCCTGGAACATACAGCAAGTACTTATGCTGGGTGTGGGATGTAATGCCATTACTTATTACCGTTGCAGGAAAAGCTTTGAGTCTGTCTTGCAATGATTGCTGGAGGCTTCCTGGGAGCAGAGAACTCAACAAGGCTGTGGAGGAATGCTGTGGCATCTCTCTAAATCAAATCTGCCACTCATTAGCCATTACCTTAAATTTCTAAACATGCTCTCCTCCCCAAGCTGAACATGCTCCGCTGCTCCAGGTGAAGTCATGCATCTTAAGCAGTTGAACTAGAAAGCAGGAGGCACTCTGGTTTTTATCTGTGAGACGGGTACAAACACCTATTACAAACTGTTGTTTTTCTCTTTGCTGTGTCTGGGTGGGGAAAGAGTTTTTTAATAGGAATGAAAAAGATGAGCTGTAATTCTTTTTCCATTTGGAATCTGAGGGGGTAGAGATCACACCTCTAATAAAAAAAGGGGGAAAGTATGGTATTGGACCTGTTGAGGACATGAAAAATTTTTTACATTTCAGTTCAGCTTCAACAGCAGAGCTTGGAAAAAAAATCTCTAGAAGAAAGAAACATTGTTTTAAATTAAGCCATTTCAGGCTCTAAACTTGGAACATTTCCCTTGAAAAATGTTACAGCAAAAGTTCTTGAGAAATTTGAAACTTAAGACTCATCTGGAATAATGCTCTTCTATGAATATTTTAATTTTTAATGAGGTCTCTTTTTGGTCCAAAGTTTTAGTGAAATACTCCTGAAAGAGTCTAACACCCCTAAAAATGTCTCTTCCCTGCGCTTCAACCAACCGTTGTTCAAAGAATGTTTTTGATGAAGGGAGGAGATATGTCAAGGTGTATTTGCATTAGGGAGCACTTAAAGTTCAAAGCCCCATTCAGTCATTCTGTCAGCTGAGTGACACTATATACTCAGGACTGAAGAGACCAGCATACTGAAGGGTCAGTGTTTTGTTGGGTTGTTTGTTTTGGGGTTTTTTTTCTCCCTTCTGTTTTTAAATTTCTGGCTATAAACATCCCAGAAATTGCTGCTATGCTTTGAATACTCTTGGGTATCAGAACGTGATCAAACTTTCCTATCACTTATCCTCAGGTACCCAGAGTACTTGAGTCCAGTGTGGGGAAAGGTTCCTGGCTGGGACAATTTGGAGCTGTGCCTTAACCTCTGGAGCAGTCTCTTTCTCTGTTAAGTGATTGGAGAGAGAGATTCTGGCTGGCTGCTTTGGACCCCTTTGAGTGTGATGTGATAATCTCCCTGTGAAATCCTGGCTTGCCGAAGTAGACATCCATGCACCCAGGGTTTCACCTACAGTGACTGAGCATGACATTTTTATTCCATCTGGTTGTTCTGGAGGCTCTGTTAAAAGCACAGACACGAGGACGATATCTGGCACCATGCCTCCTTGGTGACGTCACCGACTGATTCTTAAAGGCTGCTACATACACGGGAAAGAATTCGATCTTGTACAGACAGGACAGCCACACGCCGTTATGGTCAGATTACGTGTTCTGCTTCCCAGTGACTATGTGCTGCTCAACTGAGACGCATCCCTCTTGATTTCCCTTGCCAGTAGTTCTCAGCTGATATCACTGTGACACAAAAGCAAAACCAAGTAGGATCCGTATTAACCAGTTCTTTTTTTTTTTCTATGATCTTCCAATTTTATCCTTTCTGTTGCTCTCCTATATAAAACACTTTGAGTAGAAGCATACTGGGAGTTTGGTTTTACTTGCCATGAGTTGAAGACTGATACTGTAGGCATGCAGGCAGAGAACAGGGCTCTGAAAGGTGGTGTTGAGGATGATAGGACTATAGTTCTTCAAGTTTTTAGACCAACCAGGCTGCCTTCATCTCTCTAACTTTCCCCAGACTGCCATTGGGCAAGTGGTAGAAGCAGGACCCTGTGTGCTATGAGACCAATTTGGTCATGTCAGAAGGAGTTAACTCTAAAAGTCCCTGATGAATTGCATCCTGTGCCGCAGAAGGGTCTGTGCATGTCCCAGCTGCCAGAGAGGGAGCAGCCAGGAATTCTTGGTGTCCCGTGGCTTTCTGGTGAGCTGGTAACATGCTCTGGGCTGGGTACCAGTGGTGGGATATCACTGGAAGCTCTGGAGGTCACAACTTGGGTAAGGCTGGATTAAAGTATTAACTTGCAAAGGTTGTGAATTCCATTAGTCAGACTCAAAAATGCAAAGCAGAATTAGTTTGAACCAATAATAGGAGAAAGCAGAAACTTTTCTACATTTAAGAGCATAAGAATGGCCCTGCTGGGTCAGATCACAGGCCTGCCTGGCCTGGTACCTTGTTCCTAGCATGGTTTGGGGTTAGAGGTCTGGACAAAGCATAAAAAGAGAACCTGTTTGTAGCAATACTCCCCCCAGATGCTCTTCAAATCTCCAGTAATTGTGGCTGGAAGGCTTCCAGAGCCAAAGATTGTTTCTTTGTCTTTTATTAATTCTAATTTTCTGGAAATATTTATGCTCTCCTCCAGAATAGGGAGTTGCAGGGGGTCCTGGGTTGTGGAAGCAGAGGTGTAACGAGCCTGCTCAAATGCAGGACATCCTCCCCGTGAGGCTGTTGCTTGCCTGGCAGCCTGACTGTGAGGACAGCTTGTGATCACAGGGCGCAGGAGGTGCCGGGCTGCTTTCAGTTCCTGCCTGTGGTGCCAGTGCACGTCTGAAGGATCAGTGAGTCGGGGAGGAGAGGAGATGCTTCAACCTTTTTCAGGAATATCAAGCACGGAGAGGGCAGCACTCTCAGGTCTTAAACTGTGAGGAAACCCAGGCTGTGGAATATCTATCACCATAATTGAGAATGTTCTCTGCAGGGACTGAACTGGCTCTTAATTTAGGATATCCAGTTTACTGCTCCCACAAGCAGCGGTGTGTGTGCTGTCTCTTCATGAAGTTACCTTGGATGCCCTGGCTGTGTGTCCATAAGATGGAACATCTGACTAGGCTTTGGCTTTCACCAGGGCAGCAATATCCCCAGCACTTTTACAGGCACTTTGCAGTTCAGACCGAGTCCAATTTGCATTAGGCATCACAGGCTGAAGTCAAAGGCGCGTGGGGATGATGCCAAGCAATAGCCCTTGCCATATCCCTGGACTGCACTAGCAGTCACTCCTGTACTGAGGCTGTTCTACTTACTTAGTAAGTGGTAGTTAGTAAAGAAAATCTGTCACCATTAAAGATGCCACTAAGCCTAGCCCATCTGTCTGCTGAAGGAGACATTCCTTGTCTGGCTTCCTTGTGAATCACAGGAGAATGAAAACTTACTTGCCAGGCCTCCTACTCAAATTTTTCCTAAGAATACTAATCTAGGGTCCTGATGCTCTTCACCAGAAGCCTCCTAGGTAGCCAAGCCAAGAGAACAGGAGGGATTTCAGGAGCTGGTCCAAAGTGCTACAGCTTCCAACCTTGTTTGCACCATGAAGTTTCCACTGTGGCTTTGCAAGACGAGCGAGAGAGTCCAAACACCAAACTGTCTAGCATGTAAGATGCAGTTTACTAGTTTCAGTGCATCCCACTCGGGTCAGTGGGATCCAAGTAGGAAGGCACTCTCTATCCAAAGTGTGATGTGATATGCAAGGAACTTCAGGTATGATTCCCAGAAGCACTGTGTACCACTTGTTTTCCAATATAATCACTAAAATCCGTTTTATATATTACTCTATCTGCCTTTGAGAGGTACTGTAACATTTACTTCCTAGTGTGAATTTACAGTTGTTCTATTGCTGAGGAAGAGTGGATAAGAATGTAGATCTGAATGGATAGAAAGGTCTTAGGGTCAGAGTTTGAATCCAGTACTCAAGAGGGTGACATACGTTTGCCATGGTGGTCCCAGGAAGATTAAAGTACTCTAAAATGGATGTCTTAATCTTTTGGGATTTTTCCGCATCTTGGTAAGTTACCATGCCAATAGGAATAGTGTTACTTTAAAAATTGATGCCATCCTTTCCTTTTTCTGCACCAAACAGAATCCTAGGTTCTTAACCACAAGCCTTGCTTTAATTAAGTCTGCTTCAACCAGCAGACACACACACACACACATGCTAGGAAGAATTATGGGCTGTTGCTGCCAAGGATGCTATCAAATGACTGAGTGAAAGGGAACATTTACAAACAAATAAAACCTATTATTAAGGGGATTATTAATGAAAGGCCTTCAAACAAAATAACCTCCTCCTCCTCAAAATGCTTGAGGTTATTTTTTGTAGGCTCCTCTGGGTTTGGTGTTTTTTTTCTTTAGTAAGTTTCATGGGAAGATGAATATCATGCAGTTCCCCCAAAAGAAGTGACTGAAGAAGCAGTCAGCATCATATGGGTTCTTCGGGACCTGGAGGTTTCGCAATAGCTCATGTCATGTGTCTGTCCACTCCTGCCATTTTGCACAGATGTAGTGAACTTCATAGTCTGCTCTAATTAGCACCATGCCTGATGAGGAGCTGTGGAGTGGGAATTCAGGAGTGAGGGAATGGAGAAAAATAATTCATACTGTTGTTAATTGGTTTGGGTTAGCTTGGCACTTAGGGCCTCGTTTAGTGAAGGGGAGTGCAGAGCTGGAAGACAGGGAAGCTGGTCTGTTTTCCTGGTTTTTGGATCACATAGGCAAGAGTGTGCCTGTCATGCCATCTTTGCTCACCTTATTAGATTTTAAAGCATTTCTGACAAGGTGAGAGCAGTGG
Source organism: Eurypyga helias (assembly GCF_000690775.1). NCBI lineage: Eukaryota > Metazoa > Chordata > Aves > Eurypygiformes > Eurypygidae > Eurypyga > Eurypyga helias. The sequence continues at coordinate 182,410 of NW_010263654.1, read as the reverse complement.
TTGCTTGCTTTCTTTTGCTGCTGGGAGGTCGTTGCTTCCTGGCAGAGTGTGTGTCCTTCCCCAGCAGCTCCAGTTCCTTATCCAGAGTAACTGAGGTGATTTGCTAGTGAATGTAACATTACCGGGTCAGCAGAACCTGGTCTGTGTGCCCAAGAGAGTGCTTCATACACTGGGCTGGATGTATCGGTGCCTGAGGAGACATATTCTCTCTTTTGTG
>NW_010263654.1:125851-182162 GCF_000690775.1 Eurypyga helias | reverse complement strand
CTGTGCTGGGGAAAGAGCTGGGAGAACAGCTTTCTTAAATCTCTGAAGATCTTGCTTCCTGCGGGTCTTTCTGTGCAGTTCTGACTGTCCAAGGGTGAGGTGATGCTCTCCTGTTCTAGTGTGCTACAGGCAGGGCAAGAGAAGGGTGTTTCTGAGCTGCAGATTGACTGGAGTTTTCCAGGGAAACCAGGGCTTTCATCAGTTTCACAGATGCCTGGGCGCTGGAAGAGGTACCCGAAAGAGAAAGACAGGAGTTAATCAGTGTGGAGAAGGGGGAGGGCAAGGCCAAAGTACCTAGGATGGAGAAGGCAGCCTGTACTCCATCAAGGGTCCTAGCTTGTTTGTGCAACAAAGGGAGTTGGGGTCCTGCCTTGTTTCTGGTCTGACTCTGGTCATGAGCTCAAACAGCTGGTAGAAAATGGATGATGCAGAAGAAGCATCTTTGGGGTTGGAAGCAGTAAAAGGCTTGGCTTCTTCCACAGCAAATGTTTCCGGGAATCAGTATAGAAAAAAAATACAGCTGGATTAGGAGTGTGCAGCTGGGAGCAGGGAGCCTGCCAGTTCCTCCCTCCTTGCTGTCACTGCAAAGGAAAGCAAGGGAATGCATTTAAAGGTATTTCACATGATGCAATTGCATCTTTCTTGCGGTTTGGGAGGCAGAGGCTTCACTGGCATCTGTGTGGCTTGTATCCGACGCAGATTGCCCCAGAGGGCCACACGTTGCTTGCTCTCCGCCTATGCAGTCCAGCTGCAGGTTTGCTCCAGATAAACCTCTGGTCTAAGGAAACTGGGGGGCTGGGCTGCTGCTCTGATGAATGAAGTGCCCCTCATGGGAACCTGTGAAAGGGGATAAAGGGATTTGTGCTCTGTTAGTGCTCACTGCTCTCTTCTTGCCATCTCTGTAGCCTGGTACTGCCCCACAAAACTCAATTCAATGCACAGTCCTCTCAGCACTTCCGAGTACAGATGTCCTGTGTCACCTAAGCTGTGCAGCTCCTACAGATGCCTGGAAAATGCACCTCCCAACTGACGGAGCTGGCATTCATAGGAATGCTGTGTTCACCAGTGAGCAGCTTGCAATGTTCAGAGCGCAGTCTTCGGTGACTGAATACAAAACTGAGATCCTCAAGTCCTCCTGTTGAGGAGCTGTCTCACATCAGAAGTGTGGGCTGATTGCAATACTTCTCATGTTGTGCTGTTACAACTCTTGTATCTGGTGTGGCATATGTTGCTAGGAAAGGATGGTGTTTAAGGATTTGGATTGCGGCTGCAGCAGAAGAGGTCCCAAACCTCTGCAACCTGGCTCCATCCCTCGCTGTACCCCATAAGGCAAGCCCAGAGCACAGGCTGAGGTCCCCCACCAAATCTACATAGAAGGCAGCATCCTCCCATCACTATGTGGTTAGCTATTCAGTGATGGAGACAGGCCTTTTCTCTTTGCTGCTCCAACCCTTCCCAGGCTGGCCATGTGCCCAGGCAGGCTGCAGGGCAGCATTGGTGTGTGTGCAAGGCAGGCTGAGGGCTCAGTCCCAGCTCCAGCAAAGGGATGTCATGTGAAGTCTATACGTTTGAATGAGAAGCACAGTCCCCCTACCATGGGGATTTAAACCCCTTCCACTGAGCAAGAGGATCTCAAGGAAGATACCAGAGCAAGCAGTATGTAAACATTTCATCTGGTAGGGCTTATGACTGGCGCAGGGAGCAGGGCGTAGGTGTATCATGGGTCTGACACAGTGGAAAATGTGGACAGAGATCTGCGAGTAGCTAATTTGTTTGGAAATGGTTTCCTGGTTGCTTGCTCTTGAGATGACTGTTGGCATAACTAGAGGGGGTCACTGCCTTCTCTGCTGGGCAGGAGGGGAGGATCATCAGTGCAGCCTGCATCCTCTGAGTGGTGAGGAGGAGCAATAATTCAACAGACATCTTTCCCTTCTCTTAATAGAGTAAAATGATCAGGGCAGCTGTGCTTTATAGTTTCTGGTCTAAACCCGTGCCACATTTATTTTGAAAGCTTTCCTGCGTCAGATGCTTGTGGTCCCTCTCGTAAAACTCTGCTTCCTGAGATCCTTGCTCGTAACAGTCGTCTGCATTTTCTTTCCTTGGTGCTTGATACTTGCCAGTTTTGCTTCTAGGTTTGCTTTCACTCTCTCCCCCTGCTTTCTGTGTACCCTCTTTGGTAGCCTTATGTTTGCTTGAGCCTCTCTCAGCTGCTAGTATGGCTGATGTCTGGGCAGTTTCATGTGTTAATTCAACACAACTGAGGGCCATATGTCTGCAGCACTGTGTGATTGATGCTCCTTGTAATTCCACTCTTCAGTCCTCTGCAGCAGGCTGGAAAAAAAAGCAAGATTTAATGTAAGGCCATGGGGAAAATCTTGCACTTGGGTATTTTCTTTTTTTCCTCAGGTTCAACCTGTTCACTATCTCTTCCAGCTTGCATGTGAAGAAAAGCCCTCTGTGTCAGTGGGTGCATACAGTGACTCTCTCAAACAGGTTTAAGTCAGTACATGGAGGTCCATGGGTTCTCCTTATGTCTGGGCCTGGTTCTGCCACCTGGGGTGATACCACGGTGGGTGCATCGCTAAGCAGCATCCGTGGACTTACTCTGTGCAAGTAAGGATGGCAGAAAGGTGGAGGCATAGTAGGCAGTAACTGTGCCATTAAAGGTTGAGAAACAAACAAAAAGGAAATAGATTTTTTTTTTTTTTAATTGCATCTACTTGATAATCAGGCTGCTTTGGAGAAAATACGAGTCTTAATGTCAAAATACCTATTTTAGTCAGAATAAACATTTTCCACTGTAAGAGTAAAGACAGAATGAACATTTTGACCCAGTCCTGCAGAAATGTCTCACTCCTGACTGCATGTAGTTAGTTTGGAAGAATAAGCTTATTTAAGGGTTTATACTATTAAAAACATCTGCTTTCCCATGCATCCTGAAACAGTGCAGTATTTGAAAATGGAGAACATGTATCATGCTTGTCTTAGCCACCATCAGACATCGGCTCCACAGTTTAAATTGTGGGATTTTAATGATGGTGTGGCTATATTATTCAGTCCTATGTAATACAGTTTTGGTTATGGTGCTCTGATCTCTTTTCCTTGGAACTGGGCCAGCTGACCAGATTTGCAGTGTGTGGCCAAACATCAAATACATCCAAATAAGCAATGTAATCACTTCCAGACTAAACACATTTCAAATTTGTTTAAAATATTGAACAAGCTTCATGACTGGAAGATGTCTCTTCTGGTGACATCAAGCTACTATGATGTGTCACTGCTGATGCCAATCTTTTTCTCATGTTTAGGTCTAAAAAGCACTGTGTCCCCCGAACTCCACTGAAATCTTCCTTTGACTGTGGTAACTCTTGGCTGAGGGCCAATCTGTCTTACATCTGAGCATCTCCAAGTATTAATAACTATGTCTTCAGTGGCCCCTGTGGAGCAAAAAGCTGTAACAGTTATCTTCCTCTTTCAGATGGGAAAACTGGATTGTAAGCAGGCAATAATCCTCATCCGTTAAGCTTGGAATGTCTTGGGGGAAGCTGGTGACAGTGACGGAGGAGAGCAGAGATTTGGCATTAGTTATATTCACTACAAGACCTGTATTTTTTTAGCAAAACTGTTTACTGGTGGTCAGGGAGAAAGGGAAGAAAAGATACTTCAGACCTCAGCTGTGCTGGAAGAGCAAGTAGAGCTGATGTACATGCGATTTCTATCCCTTCCTATTGATAAACGGTTTCATGGTTATGATTTTCTAGGGTTTTTTTGTTTTGATGTTTAGTCCTGGCATTATCCTGACATCATCCTCTTCGCTACTTGCTTTCTATGCCTTTTTATTTAATTCTCCAAAGCACTGAGGTAGGAGCCTCTACATTTATATGGTGTTTTGGAGACAAAGCAGTGAGAGCTTTAGCTGAACAGCACATACTCTACATCCATTCAGGTGGGTGCTGATCTGATCCTTTCTCATAACAGTATGTCTGGCACAAAGGGCAGTGAGGTTGTCGAGTGCTTGCAGGGTCTCTTTATAAGTGGTCCTGCAGTGAGAGGGACCAGTGCCACTGTAGGTGCTGACCAGGAGACGTGATGTTTGGCTAAAGCTCTGCTCAAGTTACAGAGTAGGGGTACAACGGGACGGCCCTCCCGCCTACATTCATGCTTTTTTGCTAATTTGACTGTCTTGGTGGCTACGTTTCTGCGGTTGTGGAAAGATTTTATAATGGATCTGTGGTCCTTAAAGATTCTCTGGCTCCCTGTTTCTCTGGAGTGAAGGGTGCTATTAAATATAGCCTCCCACCAAATTCCGGTGACTAATCGCACACAGACCATAGTCCCAAACCAGCTGTGACTCAGACACCAGCGACCCTCTGAGTAACGCTGCAGGAAGAGCTAACACACTTCTTCCCTGGCCTTGCCCTGTCAATGGGAACGCTGAATGAGAGCAGACCAAATCACAAGGCTGGCTCCTGAGCCACAAAAAAAGGCGCCTGCAGTCGCTAGGTATCATCCAGTGCTTGAGGCTGAGCTTTTCCTTGGCCACAGCTGAAGCACGGTGAAGGGACTCAGCATGGATTCTGTAACAGTCCAGGGCAGAGTCAGCTGGGTGGTAGAAGTTCCCATCTTGAAGATTTCCTTTGAGTTTAACAAGACATTTAAGCACATACCTCAGGGCAGAGAGGAGATCTTGGGCCCAATGACACTGTGTTTAACGTTAGACCTAAGTTTGAGCATCCTACTGGAGTAATGCTTTGGATGAGTGTTAAAGAATGAGTTCCAGATCGAGCTCTGTCCCATCAGGAGATACAGTTTTTACCTTAGTCTTCTCAAGTTCTTTACAACTGAACCCTGCCTCCCCTTTTTAAAATAACTTAGCTTGACTGGCAATGTAGTCGATCATTTCAGCTTGCTCCTGTGATGTTTGTGCTTACTGCGATTGTTTTTGTACACTCAGACTTGTCAGCGGGAGTGTGTGTGTTCTGATTTGTACCTAAATAGTAAAGGACACATTGAAATAGATAGCATACAGTTTAGTTGTTTTTTTCAAAATGATCTGAACACAAAAATGAGGATGGAGAGGTTCTGGAAAGTTGCTGTGTTTATTAGCAAACGGGCTCAAAGGAATTAGCTTCCCAAAGCAACTGCAGCTGTTGAAGTCCTGAATGTTTCTGGCTTTTCTGAACACATTCCTATCAGTATGTTTGGTTAGAAAACTACTTTTTGCTATACTGAGAAATGTCTATTCTGTTTTTTCAGAACCTGAAGTTTTGAATCTTAAAAACAAAAACACTTCTGTTTATATTCCAAGAACAATCAAGGTTTTCTTTAAGATGATGTTTTCCTCGGGGTTTTTATTTGGTTAAGAGCTGGGCATTCAGAAATGAGGCTGGATGCATAGTTTTGTCATGTTTATGAAGTCATGAACGCATCTGGACACAGTATGGAAACCCTTAACCAAAAACTTTTTGAAGTCTCTTTAATATAGTCATCCAGGCTTACTCCACTAAACTACGTGTTTATTGGGTTTGGATGGAAGATGGGATAAGAATCAAACTGATACTGTTGAATTTAAGTGTATTTTTAAGATTGCATCGCTTTAGGGATGTTAAATTGTGAATGTTAATTGTGTATGCTTTTCAGTACCTAGTTGCTACTTCTACAGTTGATTCACAACCATCACGTGTATCAAACAAATCAACTAGAAAGCAATGTCTGTTCAATGTGCTCTTCAGACAACATCGTGGCATGCCCTTCTCCTTCCTGAAGTGCCAGGGAGCAAAGAAACAGAGTAAACTCTGTGTGTGGCCACGAGTTTGCAACGTGTCACTCGGTTCCTCGATTACCAAGTGGGAATATGTTTGTAAAATGAAATATAAAGGGTTTTTTTCTGGTGATTTTTTTTTTCAGAAACTTTAAGAAGTTTTCTATTTCTTCCAAATACACTCATCTTTTTAAACCTTCTGTATCTCATTATAGTCTTCAACTTCAGGAAAAAGCCTCTTGAGAGTTAATTTAAAGAAAAACTCCCCCTCTGCTTTCACAGGCATCAGAATCTTTGGAAAGACACTGGATAGCACATCTGTACAAACCTGATTCATGTGCTACTAACTTTTCAGTGTTTTAAATCACTTCTAAATAAAGGAAAAGTCAAATAATACTAATAAAACCTGAGACGTCACTTCATATGCATTGTCCCAGGATGAAGATCTTCTCCCTGGCTCTGTTGCTGTGTATCTCTATTGCTGCTGAACACCAGCATATGGAATATTTCAACGTGTAGTGTGTCAGTGACCTGTCCTTATTATCATTTACCTCTCCCCAGTGGTATATAAGATAATTGATATTAACTGGTTTTAATCTGATATGTTAGAATACTGTAGCTTGCAGATATGATGATACCCACTCTGATAAAAATAGTGGTATTAGATGGGCCCAAGGGTCCATCTTGTGCAGCATCATATCTACAGCTGTAGCCATGAGTAGATGCTTGGGAAATAAGAAGTTCAAGGTTGGTATATGTGATCACAGAATCATAGAAGGGTTTGAAGAAATTCTTCGCTGTGAGGGTGGTGAGGCACTGGCAGCGGATGCCCCGAGATGCTGTGGATGCCCCATCCATGAGAATGTTCAAGGCCAGGCTGGACGAGGCTTTGAGCAACCTGGTCTAGTGGAGGGTGTCCCTGCCCATGGCAGAGGGGGTGGAACGAGATGATCTTTAAGGGCCCTTCCAACCCAAACCATTCCATGATTCTGTGATCCTATGAAACTGAGGCCAGCCAACAACTGGAGGAGAGTTCCTAGTCCCTTGAAATCCCTCATGTTAATCTAGGCTTGGGAGGTTGCTGGACTTTAATAGGTAAGGGAGACCAGAGCAAAGGCAACTGCTACCTGCAAAGCTGCTGTGGGAGAATGGCTCGTATCTGAGCTGAAAACAGGTTAGGAACTGGCAGATGAGTACCCAGCAGCAGCCATGCGGATGGCCTGGAGGAAGCAGCTGGACACAAACTAACATTAGTTTTGTATTGTTTCCAGGAACTGGCTAGGTCACCTCCTTATCTGTGATTTATATATCTGGCGAATAGGCTGCTCAACTTTCTGGATGAGAGGACTCACCTCCTTGGAATTAAAGCTGGGAAATGCTTTTGGAAAAACAGAAGATGTGCTGAATGAGGATAGTGTTGTCCCTCTGACCTGGCAGGTTCATATAAGGGTTTTTTTTTTTTTCATTAAGAGGATAAATTGATTATATTATTTGGAAAGAAATATTCCTTGGAAAAATCATGATTTACTTACATGCCATGTACGTGATGTCCTGTTGCTATGATCTCAAAAGAAACAAACAGTTTCCTTGTCAGAAATTTCCAACTCTCTTCAGCAGGCTCTGTGCCCCAAAAGCTCTGTTGGTTTTCCTCCTTACACCGGCGTGCCTCCCACTTATTCCTTTAGGCTTTCTCCTTTGCTTAGGTACTTGAAAGACACACTACCTTGCCTTTATTTAGCATTGTGGATTGTCTGTGGATCTCGTTACCAGCTTCCAAAGTAATTGTGTTTATATTCTGGAAAGATGGAAATTATGCGCTGGAGTAAAACAAGAAGACATTTCTACCGACCTTTCTTTGGCATTTGTCTCTTTGGATTGTGTATAGCTTCTTTACTTTTCACTAAATGGTAGATTCTTCACCCCTTGTGGGCTTTAAAATAAGACTGGAAGATGGGCATGATGAAGAATAGTTGGATGACAGCCAGCCTTTGGTTGAGGTCATAAGATGCTTCCTTCTGACCTTGGTCTCTGAATTTGAACTGAAGGATATGCAGGGCTTAGTGTCAAGGCTGCCGTGGAAAGTAGGTAAATGTGCAGGAGGAGAAGGACGTAGCACTGAATTGTAGGAGAGACAGCAGCGTGGGATAGTCTGGTCCAGGGGGGAGCACGTGTGCTATGCACAGTGTGTCCAAGCACTGTTATTGCATGAACAGTGTTACATTGACATTATTGCATGAGTGGACTATGCTCCTTCATTTCAGCTCTGTTCTTAGGGCTGACAGTAGTGAGAAATGTTGTGCCAACCACACCTCCCTGGGGATTTCTTGGCTGGCTGTGTAATCCTGTATGTGCTGGACCAGATGAGCAATGTGGGGACTCCCCTTCCCAGGGCAGCTGCTGTTTGCTCTAGGATTTCCCAGCGTATTCAGGCAGCAATGAGTCTACTTCTTGCGTGGAAGGCTCGGAACAACTGTGGGTGCACAAGTTCATTGTACAGCGTATGCGCAGCCCTCTGAGAGCTGGATTTCACAGAGCTTCCACTCACCCTTGTGCAGGTCTGTCAGGTACTTGCTGAAATCTTTGTCTAATGGCGAAAATCTTAAATGCCCTTCAGACTCTGCCTGTGGGCAGGAAGTAAGCACAAATGTAAAGAAATATGACAATACCTCTTTAAGAAACACGGATTACAAATTGTGACCAGTTAATATTCTGTGGTGCCACCTGGCCCTACCTGAGCTGCAGTAGAAGGAAATTTGCCTTGTAGTCAGTTATGTGTCTCTGTTTCTGTCAAACCAAGCGGGAAAACCTTTGAGTTCCATTTAACAGATTGAGAGATGACGCTGTCACCAAACGTAGACTCCCAGTGGAGTCGGTCACCCTGCCCCAGTACATACAATATTTGACACAAAGGTTGATTTCCTCTGGATCACTGACTATTTTGTTGTTGTTGCATGTTGCAAAATCATGTCCTATTCATCCCGCAACAGCTTCTGTTCTCTGCTCTGTCCTGTCGTGTGAGCTAGACCTTCATTACTTTCTAACGTGATGAGGAATGGGCAGTTTCTAAACTGATTGCATGACCTCTGTTTCTTCCTTACCCTTCCCAGGTTCCATGGGACAATTTTCCAAATATCTTTTGTATGGCCTTCAATAAGGGACAAGATTTTTGTAAAACTTTAGCAGCTGTGAGACATAAGATGGGATTTTTCCAAAGCACTTACCCTATGAACTCTACTTCTCTTGAAATCAGTGGTAAATGATCTCAGTTTCCATGGGTCAGGGCTAGAGCAATAATAGGAGTTTTGTAAACTCCCACAGATTCAGCCAAGATTTCGGGATTCACCATCCTGAATTCTCTTTAGAGACAGGAAAGAAAATCCCACCAAGAGGCCCTAAATGAACGTAAAGCTTTCCCCATTCATTTCAGTACACAGCACGGGAGCAGAGAGCTCTTGTGAAGTTGCCTGAATGTTCCTGCCTCTTTATCCTATAAAACAGATACAAAAGAAATAATCTGAACAAAAGTTGATGAACTTTTCTTATAGGTAAATGTTTATTCTTGAGTTAAATGAAACATGGCCTTAAAGTATCAGGACTTTTTGTGAACAGTCTCTGCTCTAACATACAGATCGTGGCATTAATCTTAGGAGAAACAGATTTCTGCTGCAATTATCACCAGTAGCAACCCTGTCATTAGGCTGTAGAGTTAAATACAGGATTTGGGTCACTACTACGTATAACGTTCAGTGGATTATTCACCAGATCAGTGGGTTCAGTATATACAACCCGTGGTCTAGACTCCCACCAAAATTCACCCCAGGCTGCCTCAGCTGCCTATAGTTGTCTTTTCCTTTGACTTGAGGAATGACAGCCAGCAGGGTACGATGCTGTATCGCTTCCTTGCTGCCAGTTAGCTCAGAGGGCCATTAGGCATGTTTGTCTGGGCCCAGTTCTTGGAGAAAGACTTCAGTTTCACTGCTCCTAGGGCCTGTTCCTTGAGTCACAGCTAGAAAATGTTGTGTCCCCTCAAAAAGAGGTAATACAGCTTTTTCCTGTAGCTGATAAAATAGATCAATATCTTCAATATCACCTGGCTCGGCAAAATGATGAGGATTGAGTGAAAACTCGATTAAAGCCAACTTTTATTTAAATTTTCCATCTCCCAGATGTACCCCCGTAAGGACTTCAGCTGCCTAAGCAGGCAGAGTAGAGCTGCCGCTCCCTGTCTGTGTGCAGCCTGTGTTCCTGGCTCTGCATGTCTGCGCGGTAAAAATAGCCATATTTTACATCTACTGGAAATATTAAGGGCTTAATTATCATCTGCTTTGGAGCTTTTTTCAGCTGAGACTAAGGAGATATGAAGAATTTGGCTGCTGTTCTCTGCTCCTGCACCACCCAGCCATGATGAGAGCTAAAACAACTCCGGTGACTACTGTATTTTTAGTGGCCCCTCTGGCATGAAGAGATTAGAGGGAATGCAGCTACTTCAATACCCCCTTGTTCCAGGCGTGTGCCTGTCTGTCCCCAGCAGACCCATTGGCTGTGCATGACTCTTGTAGGAGCTAGCTTTATATGAAAGAGGGAAAGTAAAACCTATTTATAGGCCGTCTGAGCGACACATTCAAGGCTAGGTTGTTGACTCATGCCCATCTGATATCATTTAAAGGGTTAGATACTGCCAGCGAACAAAAATAAGTGCTGTTACTCCCCTCTAGTCAATAGAATTAACTGTTGTTAAGCTTCTTTTACAGCAGAAGCAGAATTGTGTCTCAATGGTCCTGTTATACATTGCTGAAAAGGTGCTAATCTGGATTTCCTTGGGATTAGGGCGATGGAAACACAAACATGAGGGCAGCAAAGTCGGCTGAGAGCCTTCAGCTCTGTTGTCTGTCGCTGACGTTCATCTCTATGAAAAGTTTCTGCAGAAATCAAGGGGAAAGGAGACAAAAGGCAGCCTTGTTAACACCAAGGGTTCCTCCTTTTCCACTGTAGAGTCTTGGAAAGGCCCTTCCCTCCTCCTCCTCACCCCAGCCTGTCTCAGGAGTGTTCTCTTTGTTAAACAGAAACCGTTCTATTTCCTGTCTGTCTTGAGCCATTGGCTTTTGGCATCAGCTTTCAAGTCCTGAATCCCTCTCTGGGGATGCGTGCTGGAAAGCTGATGGGAACTGATTCCCTATCAGCAGCTGAGATGCAGTTCTTGGCCTCTCTCTTCTTGGGAATCACAATACGCAGACCTGGACAACATCATGCGCATAGCGTAAGAGACCAAGCACCTCTCGTGGGCTGAGTGCGTGAAATCTTGAGGCAAATGCTTATTGCAAATTTCAGGGCACAAGGGAGGTGGGAGGGAAAAACATCAGCTCATAAAGCTTTGCCTGCTGGCTCAGGAGCAGGGAAAGAAGTACAAAAAGAACGAATGTAATTCCTTTTCTTTTTTAGGTCACAGCTGGCATTAACCGTGAGATATTTAACACTGAAGTGGAGGAGAAGGCTGAAAAACTAGGAGGGCAACTGCTTGAAAACTAGTGAGCCAAATGCCTCTTTCCAAAGAGAAAGATGCAGGATTTGCTTGGTGTAAGGTCACACTTATCAACCAAATCCTTGTCTTTCCTTGCCACAGCTGGGATAAAGAAACTGAGGCCAAGGGTCCAGGCATCCTGCTTGAAAGGGGAGATGAAACAGGCAGGTGGGGAAAACTGGCTGTGAAACAGGTCTCTCTGTAAAACCAGAGCAGCAGCCACAGATGAGAGAGTGAGAAGGCAGAGCTGAACTCCTCCTCTCAGCTGTTTTAATTACCAAGTCTGAGGTGATGGCCATCATCTCCCATTGAAGGGATGCAAATAGCACCTCTGCAGAGAGGGTGCACCCTTTGGCTCAGAGTACTGGCAACCATACTTTCATTGCACTGTTACAATCAAGGCTAATGAATACCAAATCGTGTTTTGCCTCTCAAACAGTTTTTATATATCATGATGATAATAGCCATCTCGGAAATACTCATGGAAGGGTTTGTTTTTCTCCTGAATGAGGATGAGGGCAGAGAGAATGGCACTCGTAAGAGTCAATACCCTAGTTGATCCCAAACCTCTGTGGGATCTGGAAAGACTTTAAAGTGCTGCTCTCTCTCATTAGCTGCATTAATCAAAAATTAGCCTGCTGCTCCTCAGGTTAGCACTGCGTATGCTGGACTGTGCTCTTTCTTTCTAACTAGGAAACTTATCCTGGACCTGAAAAAAACCCTTCCCTGATACAGATAAATTCTTTTCTAATGAAAACATATTTTCTTTTTTCTGACAAAACAAGATTTTTCACGAGGTGAACGGGAGAAAACTGCATCCAAGAACACATAGCAAGGAAGCACATCACAAGAATATAGGCAAAGTAGTCATCAACTAGTCTCTTGGAGAATAGTCTCTTGGAGAGGGGCCTGAAATAGCAAAAAAAGCTGCTGTATTTGTGATATGTTGATTAATGATGTGCTAATAGCCGAGACATGTCTGTAATAATTAATTGATTTAAAAAAACACAAAATAAGTGGAGCCAGGATCCTCTTTGGGCTGACAGGGCATTTACAGTTTGCCAGCAGAGCATTAGGATTGTACCCAGCAGATCTGGGAAATCACAACCATGGCTCAGCAAAGCCCAGAAAGCACATGCCTAACCCTACCCTTGCTCCAAAAACCTTGTCTATATATATCACAAGGCAGAGCAAAAGAAATTTTGTTGCCATTGGAGAAAGGGGGAAAGATTAAGTGAGTTGGCCAAGTCAGGCAGGAGGCCCATGTCAGAGCCAGGAGCTGAAATCACCCCTCCTGAGGATGGTCTTTAATGTCACTGCCAAAGGCAGGCTCCTCTCTGATCAAGAGCTGACCTCCCCACAGCTCCTTGTGCGAGATCCCTGTCCTCCACAGGACCTGCCGCTTGGATCCAGCTTCCTGCTTTTATCTTTTTTATTCGTCTGCCGTCGATCAGCTTTCTGAATGGACCATGTTAGAATAAGCATCACCAGTGAAAGGCTCTGACAGGGCTTTACCTATTGGAAACAAACAAACACCCACCAAAAAAAACCCCACCCTGAACAAACAAACAAACCAACCCAAAACCACTACCAAAAACCTTCTTGTGAGATTATTTTTAACTTGAACTCCTAGAAAAGTTTATTGCCATGGTGGAGGGCTAGGTTGTGTAGTGTGGTCTGAAAGGTGGGGAAGAGAGGAAGAGCAGGAATTAACCCTGTAGCATGAGGTGAGCAAAGACCCCAGTGTAGGGCAGGGAATCATAGAATGGTTTGGGTTGGAAAGGACCTTAAAGACCATCTAGTTCCAACCCCCTGACATGGGCAGGGACACCTTCCACTAGACCAGGTTGCTTCAAGCCTCATCCAGCCTGGCCTTGAACACTTCCAGGGATGGGGCATCCACAGCTTTTCTGGGCAACCTGTTCCAGTGCTTGACCACCCTCTCCAGGGTGCCAGGATCTGTTCTGCAAAGCTTGGGGGAAGCACATAAAAGCTCAGCCCTGACTGCAGGCAAGAGAAATGGAGTTAACTGAAACCAGAATTTCACCTCTTTGCTCTTCTGCTCCTCCCTTTTAGGAAATCCTTGAAGAAAGGAGCTGGTTTTATGGAAACAGAGGTGACCCTTGGAGGTCAAGGGACTGCTCGGACAGACTGCCCGACTGCCAGCTGCTCCCTGGAGTAAAGGAGGTGAGTGAGCAGGCTGAGTCAACACTGCTGTATTTGGAGTATGTCAGCATAGGGTGGCCGTGCCTGAGCAAGCTCCCTTCCTGCCAGCTCAGCTGTGCTCAGTAGGAGGGGTAGGCTCAGGCCCCTGGCAGTGAAATGGCTGCTGGTCTGCACCCCGTACAAGCAAGCAGGTTTCAGTATGTTGGTAACAGGCTCCATTCACAGACTGATTGGTGAGACCAGGAGGCAGAAGGAGCAGCGTGAGCGGAACTGCTTTAAAAGGGAGCATTTTCAGAGGACCTAGTCCAGTCCACCCTGCCCCATGATGTTCACCTTGCAGACTGATGCAGCAGTTAGTGGGGATGCAGTCCCTGCCTAGCAGCAGTTAGTGGGGATGCAGTCCCTGCCTAGTTGCATTTGCCCAATCCCTGACCTTTTAGGTCAGTGGGAAGAGTCCCAGGCAGTCAGCAGTCTTGGGAAAAGGCCCCAAATGACAGAGAAAATGAGACTTTGGGATTTTGAACTGTTATTGCTGTTTGACTCATAGCTGTGGGTATTTTCCTCTCTGCAGCTGTTGGGAGAACTGGGGGTGGCTACTGGGAGATGATTGAATACATGTGACATCCCTGAGGTAAAAGAGCTCTGTGGTGAGGCCTTAAAATGTTACAGCAATCCTAACAACCAGCAGCTCTGACAGGCACTGCTGTCTCGCAGGACTGTGTCTGGAGGAGCAGGCATTGGCTCTGCTGTGAAATTCCTTGAGTTATTTGCTCAGTGATAACAACCACCACCCCCAGTGTTATGTGAGCAAGGTGTAAAGGATGGTCTGTTGCCCCCAAGAAACTTACTGCTTACAAAAGAAATGAGAAATAGAAATAAAGGGGCTGTTGAAAATTTGAAATCCTAAAAAAAATAGGGGAGTTGGTCAAATGTGGTGCTAAAGGCCAGGGTCCTCTAGCCGCTTTTAGGAGTCTTCTCAAATGGAGCTGGCTCTCTAATAGGGATTTTGATGAGGTGAAAAGGAGCTTGTCTGCTCTAGAAGTTAGGACTGAGGATAACTGCATCCTTGTCTGCCAGGTCTTCTATCAGTTCCACAGAGAAAGAGAGGCACTTAGCCTCTGACTGCTGTCAGACTGCAGCTAAGGAAGCTGCATGGCTGTGCTGTGCCCAGGCACTGGCTCCTCTCTCTTCCCTACTCTGCTTCAGAGAGGGCTCAGAGCCAGGGCAACAGTCAGTACCAGCGGAAACTTTCGGTGGTGATAGCTGTAGTTTCTCCTCCATCTGCAAAGCTGACAATGGAGAGAGACCAAAAAAAAGTCTAAAACCCCACAATGATAATAATCCCCAATTCCCTCTAGTCAGTCTCTTCTCACCCCACCCTCTATTTTCTTCTCCAGCAGGAAACTCTTTCCTCAGCATTGCTGGCACCCTTAGCGGGACAGATCCGGTGCAGGAGTTGTGCTGGAGGTCAGGCAGAGATAGTGTGAAGGGCTGGGATGGGACGTTGGGTTTCTTTCAGGACAGTGAGTTCAGATCACTGCTCTGCTGGAGGTTTTTCTCTGTGACCTTAACCCTGCCTTTTAAACCTCTCTCTGCCTCAATTCTCCGGCCATTAGATGGGACAGTACTTTTCTCTTTAGCTGTTTGGATTGTAAGCTCTCTACAGCAGAGGCTGTTCCCTCTTATGCTTGTGTACATCTCCCGGCATGCCTGGTCCTGGCTGTAGCTGCTCTTGTGACATCCCTTTTAATGAGAGAGAATGAGCACGTGTCCTCCTCTCTCCACTCAGGATCAGCCTGTCCTTCCCCTTTAGGTTTCAAATCCCCTTTAGGTTTCCTGTCACAGCAGTTGCACCGGGGCCAAGAAGACAGGATTTGACTCTAAACTGACCAAGTGTGAAAGCACAACGTGTGTTGTACCAGTGAAAGTGTGAAGCAACCCTGAACTCCATGCAAATCCATTGCCTGAGCCGGAGAGGAACACAATGGCTTCTCCAACACGTGTCTGAACGTAGCCGCCGAGCACAAAGTAGCCAGGCGAATTTGCAAAAGGCACGGAGCAGTCTCAGCTCGGAGAGGGAGGTCCCTGAAGGCTTCATCTCAACCCACGGCTTGCCTTGGGACAGGCTGCTTGTATGCGGAGCAGCTGGGTCCCTCTGGACCGCTGGGCTCTTGCTAGCAGAGCTGGCCGTAGGACTCTGAGCAGGTGTTGCAAATTTTGCTCCTTTTCTTTTTGTTTTACAAGCAGGGGCAAGACATCTGTTATGCTCTGAGGTCATTAATGATTTCCAGGATTGCCAGGAAATAGAAAATATCTCTGCAGCGTGCAATGTGTAGGGCAAACAAATAATATACATACATATGCAAGAAAACAGATCACGGGTGTAGTATTGTATGAAATATTGCAGTGGAGTGGCTTCCAGCCTTTTTGCCTTAGGAAGCTGCACAGCTGTTTCAAGCTGCTGAGCACTTGGGGAGATGATCTGTATTTGCATGACAAAGGCAAAAAACAACATAGTTGTCTACCTCTTTCTTGGTGTGCCACGCAGTGGTGCGTTTCAGCTCCTTGCTCAGGCGATAGGATTACCTCTGCCTGCAGCCAAGGATCTCCAAGGCATTATCTTGTCACTCAAACCCACCTCTTATCTGGAGAACTTTGGGCTGTAGCCCAAAAATCCAAATGAAAGCTTGCTGAAGTCAGTGGGAATCTTTCCATGGAATGCTCAAGGGTTTGCCTCGGATTTAGTTTGCTTTCCGCAAATCTGACCCAAAGCCAGTGGAATGTTTTGGGATACTCACGCTGTCCCTTTGAGGAGTGTTTCAGAGGTTAGGAAGAGCTGGCCTCCAGAGCAGGGCCCTACCAGGAGCACGTGGGGTCCCATGGACCTAATCACCCCTGAAGCCTTAACGAAGTGGTGAAATGGTGTAAGACCGCTTAGTGTTGCTGTCGGAGGTGGGTTGTGATGTGCTTTGCTCATGTAGCTTTGCAACTGGCCATCGACATCTGCCTTGAAGCCGTTGACTTCTCTGGGACAGGCAGGATCAGGCTGTACTGCTGAATCGGTTATCGGGAGTTTGACTCAAGTGAGAGGCAAAACGGCTTGCGATAAACAGGTCTGGATGTTTCCTTTGCAGCTAAGAAAGGGAGCTTAGTTCTCCTAGGCTGGCATAGGCTTCCTGTGCTTTGACAGTACAGTTTTTGTTTTGACACTATCAAAACATTTCATTTTCATGTGCTACTTTGCCCTTTTCATGGAGATCCCTTTATTAGACTGTGACTTCAGTATGCTATATACCGTGCTATTTTTATAGGATATTCATAGTCTGTTCTACTTTTTTACTGTTATTGCAACAAACTATTTCTACATCATTAAAAAGGAGAGGTTTTATCAGGAAGAAAAAAGGCCATTGCTAAAGCTGATAATTCTGGTGTGGTTTTTTGTTTTTGTTTCGGTTTTTTAAGTAATTCACTGATAAATTTCCACAGTGCATTTTTTATTTAATTTGCTTTATTCCATCTAGGATCTTATATAAAAAGTATACTGGGGCTTTCCAGAGAGCAAAATTACTCCTGCCAGCCCACCTGAGTGTGAACCCTTTTGCAGAGATAAGGATTCATTCATTTCAGTAGTGCAAGAGTCCCTTTATAAACCTATTTCATGATGCATGTGATCTGGCAACAAGAACCTGCGGTAATTTAGCACTACCGCTTTTGTATCCGTTATCAAATGTACCTGAATTACAACAGCACCCAGGGGCTTTAGCTGACCCTGAGGCTGCATACCATGCACACAGAGTCAGAGTCCCTGCCTAGAGTAATTGCACGCAATAGCCAAGAGATTGTTCATCCTCCTGTTTTACCTCTGGGGAATTCTGGAACAGAGAGAGGAACTATTTTCCAAAGGTTGTGCAGGGAATCAGAGGGAGATGAAACCATGAACACTGGTCCCAGGACTCCCACACAGCAACAGGACCCCCAGCAGCTCCAGCAATGTTTCCCATTCTGTCTTGCCTGTGGTTTCTCCAGATCCCAACCTTCTGTAGTGAGAGACCTTGTAAAACTCTTTCAGGAGCAACCGCTCTGTCCTGTTGCTTAAATCTTCGCTGTGTCCTTGGGAAACACAAGTTTCCCTCCCTCTCTTGAAACTTGTGGTGTCTTCAGCTGTAGCATCACAGGAAATCAATCGATATGTTCCTGCAGAAAATTGTTTTCTCAACAGCTTCATCCCATCCAAAATGCTTATTTTCTGAAGCTTGTCCCAGGAGTGATGATTAATACATGCACCTTTTTGAATGTGCTCAGTTAGTACCTTAGCAGGATTGTGCCAGACTTGGGAGTAAGAAAGTGCTTAAACAGATTATTGTGGTTTGATGGTCCTACTCAGGTAGGTAAGTGCATCTTTGCACCATATGTACGGCCTGTGCTCCAGCCCAGCCAAAGGATAGCCTGATTTCACTGCCAGCGAACTTTTTTGACTCCATCTGGGTGGAACTGGATGAAATGGCGAGGACTGGCCGGTCAGATTGCAACACAAGGGCAGGAGTTGCAGTATCTGTGGTATGCCGAGGCAGAAGTCCAGTGCAGTGGAGTCTGGCTTGAAGCGGAGGCTGCAACTTCTGCCTGCGCTGGAGACATGCCTACAGCCCATGTAAGGAATTAGAGGGCTCCTTACTCAGTAGATGCACAACACTGCTAGTGCTTTAAGACACATTTACACTAGGGTGATTGGAGACAGACTACCCTGCAGCATGATTTGTTTGCCTTTACAGATTTCAAAGTGATCTAATCGCCTGTTAAACAGCTATTCCTTTATTCAAGGAAACCCACCTCAGGCTTTCCCAGTTTCAATTCCAGATTCCCATGGAAATCTAGGAATTCTGGGGACATCTCAGGCTGACATTTACGCTTTGTGAAGTCTTGCCTTTGTTCAGAAGCGTAAGATGCTACATGCAGAGCAAATGCTAAAGATATTAGGAAAGGGTTTGCCTTTAATTTTGTTTACAAGATGAGGAATCCAGTCCAGCCTTTCATCATCTTGCAGTTACCCAGGCTTAGAATAAACAGTCTGTTAAGATAGCATGTTAGCATGCCGCTTGCCAGGGGTCTGCCTTATTCAAGTCTCACCTACCAAATATTTGGGCCAGGCCAGCTCCATTCTTCACGTATTTTTTCTTTTTTTAGCATTCTGTGAGCTTTCTAGGAAAAAAAAGCTTCCTGTTACTATGTTCTGCAACCAAATACAGTTCTAACTCCTACACTAACAGCACTTTTGATGTGCTGTTCAAAGCAAATCTGTCGAAGCAGGATCCTGTTAACAAAACTCAGGAGAAACAAGAGGTCAAATGATGTGAGTAAATGGACCTTTCAGTCTCTTTGTGGCTCCTATTCAAAACCAAGAGGAATTTATCCTGACAAAAACACTACTTTTAATTTTGGAGTTTGCTCTTTGAACGGGAAAGAACATAAAGACACTTACCCACATCTTTCCAGTGCTCCCAAATGTATCTAGGGACAACTCCTATTTTATTATATACTTTTCCATCATAAAGAAATAAACCCCAAACTAATACATTTAAACTTTTGGTGTCCTGTAGACTTGTGACAGCATTTTAGCATGTCAGTAGCAAAATCATTTGTAACATGAGATGAATTGTCATTGTTTGTACTTACCATGTAATAAAAACTCCCGTTGCACAGTTCTTGAGGTAATACATGCTCTCTCATTTAGGCAGTAGGAAAATTCAGTGAATTTAAAAGAACTTCAGCTGGTAAAAATTTGTCCTTCTTGAAGTCCGTCCAGTTTCACCTGGCAGACTTTTGAGAGAGTATGCAGATACCTTATGTGGCACTTGTGATCTCATACAGAGGTCAATGTCAGTTGATACCTAAGTCCTAGACCTTTTTTGTTGTTTTAGGTTCCTACATCACTGCTGAATGGAGTCCAAGATATTTAATCTAAGGAAGAGGCACTGGTGGTATGCAAGGGTTTACACAGGATGGCAGCCAGCCAGGGCTATCTTTACTTAAGGAAACTCAGTTTCCAAAATCTGCTGGTTTATGTTTGTTTGTTTGTTTGTTTTTTCCCCAGAGAGAAATCTGGGCTATCATTTTCTTGAACATGGCCCAGTTCATTTAGCTGACATTCCATCTTCCCCTTCACATAACTGAGAGAATGCCAACATGCAAAATACGGCATGTCTTGCAGAAAACTTACCATATAATCACAGAATCGTTTGGGTTGGAAGGGATCTTAAAGACCATCTAGTTCCAATCCCCCTGCCATGGGCAGGGACACCCTCCACTAGACCAGGTTGCTCCAAGCCTCATCCAGCCTGGCCTTGAACACTTCCAGGGATGGGGCATCCACAGCTTCTCTGGGCAACCTCTGCCAGTGCCTCACCAGTCTCTCCGGGAAGAATTTCTTCCTTACATCCAATCTAAACCTCCCCGCTTTTAATTTAAACCCATTACCCCTTGTGCTATCACTACAGGCCCTTGTAAAAAGCCCCCCCCAGCTGCCATGTAGCCCCTTCAGGTACTGGAAGGTGCTATAAGGGCTC
Source organism: Eurypyga helias (assembly GCF_000690775.1). Classification (NCBI taxonomy): domain Eukaryota; kingdom Metazoa; phylum Chordata; class Aves; order Eurypygiformes; family Eurypygidae; genus Eurypyga; species Eurypyga helias. The sequence continues at coordinate 162,157 of NW_010263654.1, read as the reverse complement.
CCCAGAGCCTCCTCTTCTCCAGGCTGAACCCCCCCAACTCTCTCAGCCTGTCCCCATAGCAGAGGGGCTCCAGCCCTCGGAGCATCTTTGTGGCCTCCTCTGGACTTGCTCGGACCGGTCAATATCCTTCTGAAGCTGAGGGCCCCAAAGCTGGATGCAGAACTGCAGGTGGGGTCTCACAAGAGCAGACATTGTGCCCCAGACATTTTATATGGGAGTTGCACATGTGAGGTTCTTATCTGGAGGAGCTGCTGGCTGCCTGCCTGCCTTTGGGACGGCTACCCTTTGTATTTGGTAGTGGGTAGGACTTGACCCACTGGGCTGGTTTCCCCCCTTCTGTGAGGTTTTCACCAGCTGTATTTCTGTCCTAGTTTCGGGTCGGTGCCACCAAGATGCATGTCTGCCTGGCTGATGAGGAGAGCTGCGCACAAGGGAACCTGTCTGTGTCCAACAGCCATGTGTCCCACTCCCTCTTAATGCAGCACGTTGTGGGAAGCCGTTGACTGATGCTGTTACACCCTTGTTTTCACCAGGTTGGGAAAACAGAGGAAAGGAACGTGGCTATGGCTGAAAATTTCATTTCACGTGGCCCAGCCAGCCCTGTGGTTTGTCTTTCCACCTCTTTGTCATTCAATAGCCTTAAGCTGCTTGCTGGTGTGAGGTCCGCCAGTGGTGATGGAGAGATGTGTTCTTCTCTTTCCAAAGATGTTTTTCATGTTTTTCACAAACCCAAAGTGCTCCCTTAACGCTCCTTTTTCCCTGCCCCTTTCTCCCTGCTCCTAATGTCCAGAAGTGACCTTGTAGAGGCCAGAGGCCACTTAACAGTTTTTCAGGCTTCAAGCAAGGTTATTCAGAAATGGGAGACCTTTAGCAAAAAAAAAAAAAAAAAAGCACACCTCACCAAATCTTGGCTTTCTCCCAAAGTCTAATTGGAACACCTCAGCATGGGCACTGTGTCAACCATGTGGGCGGTCAGCCTGGCAAAATGCATATTGTGTGCCTTGAAACCACAGTCCTATTATTTCCATGTAACCTGAACTTGTAATTTCTCCCGAGGGAGATTTGAATTAAGAGAAGCCTGTGGTATTCTTCAGGGATGCAAAGGAGCTTGTCGGAAAACCTGAGCTGTCCCCAGCCCGTTGGATGTCTGATGAATGCTTGATGATGGGAAGATAGTACATGGGATATACTCTGGGGGGGCTCTCTTTGGCCTTCTGCTAGCAATTTCCATGTCTGGTTTGGCTCAGGACCTAACTGGTCACTGTTCCCAGCCCTCCCCCAGCCCCTGTGTGGATTTCTGTGTCCATGGATGCCTACGGCTTCTTCAGACTTCCAAGCAGCTCTACGTACCGCTTATGTCCCCAGGTCCAAGGGGGTTCCCTTTCCTCCAAATGACTCATGGCCTAAGTGGATAGAGGCCCTTTCTTCCAAAAGGCTCCCAAAGACTTTGGACGTGTTGCAAGAAAGGGCAAAAGTCATTTGGAAATAACTGCATTGTTGGGATAAAATGTAAAAAATTGCAAAGTGGGGTTTGCCTTCCCAAGGGAACAGCAGGCTGGCTCAAATATAGATCACTCCCACCTATCTTTGGGCAGACTGACTCACCCTGCGAGGCTGCTTCTTTGTGTTCCCATCAGCTAGAGAGTCCTGCATGCCTAGCTTAGATGGGTGTTTAATTTCTAGGATCTTTACAGGATGCTATATTATCTTAATTTCTCTTTTCAAAGGAGTTTGGTCCACTTCCTTAGGAAGTCACTGGATAGTGTGTCAAGACTGTTCAGAAAACTTGAACTGTAGCCTCAGCTCAGTCTAGCTTAATGCACAAAGAAGTAAAGAGCAATAGGAGCTTTCTTTTTAGGCTCCTGGTGTTAGTAAGGATGGAAAGAAAACAGCCACGGCTGGGGTGGATGCATGGAAAATGAACATCCAGGGACACTGGACATCCTCATCCCACTCTGGGGGGAAGCACAGGTAGAGGCTCCCCTGATTTGTGAAACTCCAGACTTGAAAGTCCTCAGTTACACTGCAAAAACTCTGTTATATCTGTGAAATCCCAGAAGTGCAAATATATTCAGCTCGCATGGGTCTCTTCACTCTTAAGGCAAGATGAAGTGACCCTACCTCCCTGGTACCTCTGTGGGTTGGCAGTAGCCTCTGAGCAGCTGGCTCGTGCTTTAATGCAGTACAAGAATACAGTAAAACAAGTACAAATGATTATTTTAAACCAGGCATAATTATTTGAGCACATACAATTGATGCCTGCAAATTTTGGTTAATGTTGTTTGTATCTCAAAGCAGAGTTTGGATTTGAAGACCAATTCTGTGCAGTGCTGAATGACAGGAGGCTACTTTCAACAAGGACACTTTTCCCATAATTTTTCATATTTCTGTGACTGTGCATCCCTATTTACTTTAATTACAGCCCTCACCGCAGTTATTACATCATGAGCTTAATATCTCTCTCTGGGAAAAGAAACACTTTTTAGGAAAAAAAAGAAAAGGGAGGAGAAAGAAAAAAAAAAAAAGGAGGAAGTGTTCGAAGAAGTTCAGAAAGCCTCAGATTCCTCTAGGGTCCTCAGCTGTGCTGTATGTTGCCCCAGCTGAACGCCAGATATTTCCGCTCTGCACATTAATGCATTCAAGGAGAAGTCAAAGCGTCCGTCTCGAGTGTGCTTTGGGCCAAGTGTGTATGTCCTACCTCCAAACAGCCCCAATTCCTAAGGTTACCGTTCTTTATTCTTCCCTCCTTATAGGTCTGGGGCTGAACACGAGCTCTTTGGAGCTCATTATGGCTGCCTGCCCCCGTCAGTGCATAAAGGGATGAAGTCTTCAGATGCTTCATGGTCCCAGTGGCCTGGAAGCCACATCCTCTGCCGGGACACTTCTGGTGATACAGCCACCTTTCTGTCCCTGTTGAGGGGAAGCGCAGCAGTACTTCTCTGATGGTCTCATCGCATGTCCTGTTGCTACCACTCTTCACAGAGGTGCCACCTTTGGAGGCACGTACCGGTGGGTGGCCAAGCAGCGATGGCGTTGGGGCAGCCCTGGGTGGGAATTAATCCAGTATGGTAGGAAGGCTCTGCCAGATAGATTGCCCATGGGGTTGGTTTATTGGTCTAAAGTTATCTGGGCCCAGCCGTTAGCACGCAGCCAGGTTTTGGTGAATCATATCTGCAAGCAGAAACCCTTCCCACAGTCCCCCTTCCCTTACACCTGATGAAACTCTGTCTGGGGTTGTTACCATGCAGCAGAGCGCTCTAAGCAACATCACTGAGTGCAAAGGAGATGGGGAGATCGGCGGAAAATTGGAAGTACTGTAGACAGTAGGGTGCGTTGTGCAAGGGCCCTGTCCCTTGTCAGTGTCAGATGGCAGAAATCAATGTTGGCCAGAAGAAGTGAAGTAAGAGCTCATTTCCTAAAATGGAAATATCCCCATATGTTGTTCCTGGCTGAGGTTTACTGTCAGGGGCAACATCAGCAAGCGGACGGTGGTGACTCCAGTGTGCCCCTTGCAGCTGCTGGCCCCCACGGTGCTCGAGGGAAGGAGAACAGCACTATTTGCCATAGTTCTGACAAGTAGGATTGGGACTTTGCACCCTGTGAAATTCCCTTAGTTTAACTGTAACTGCCAATAAATCCAGTTTAATGGAAATAGTGTATCTCTTTTGAAAAGAAGCTACTGTTCTCTGGGATCCAAACTCTGCCAGTTAGTCCGTTGCTGCTCATGTCACTTCGATATTCCCTAGGGCTTAAATGTTTCGGGCATGTTGTGAGCACAACACATTAAAATGGGAACTTGGAAAAGCCTATATTTGAAATTTATTTACATGGTTTAGCAGCAGAAGGCTGCTCTTCAATGGGAGAGAGCAGTGAAGGGTCCATCTGTGCAACCTGGAGAAAATGACTGGTTGGTGATGGTGGAGGAAACCCACATATACCATGGGACTCCTCATGCTGGGAATGATCCCTCAAGGCCAGAGGAGCAGCTAGCCTCTCTCACTGCTTGGGATCCCAAGGTTGCAGGTCTTTTTTGGTTTTAGATTTAACTGCTGTCACTGTTTCTAGCTCTGGCCCAAGGTTTTGGGCAACCTGACCTACCTGAATCTCAAGGTGCTGGTTGTGTTCTGCTATCACAGTTTTAATTTCTTGTTTTTTCCTTAGATGTCTGCAGCAGGATTGTATCATGAAAGTATTTACAGATAAGATATTTAGCCAGATAGCGTATTTGTTTAGCAGAAGCTCTGGACACTAGTTCCTTCCAGATGTCCTTGAATCTGGCAGCATATCTTGCCCACAGCTATCTATCAATCGTGCAGTCTCTGCCTTGCCAAAGCTTGTGGACAGCATTTGTCCTGAAGTTACTTCCAATGGATCTGAGCATTTTTATCCATTTAAGGACTAGGAACTTGAATTGCTTGTCCTTCCATATGAAGTTCTCCATAATTTAGCTATTTGACCAATGCAAGCTCTTATTTGGTAGTTAACTTCTCCTCATGTTCTTCATTATGGCTTTGCCCAGCCCCTCATCTCCCCAAAATTTGCTCTCCTGCATGTTTTCTTTCCAAAAGCTCCTTGATGGTATCTGCAGAACTGTTGTCTTGGTTTTCTGGAGCCCTTTGACAAAACTCATCTCTTGTGATGCATCATGTTGAGTTTCACTGTTTGTCCCTGCAGTTTGGCATTTCACAGGTGTTTGTCACCTCAGCTCTCAGCCCTGCTGTCACCTGCTTTGTACCACCCATCTCTTACATGTCCCGGAGTCTGATGCTCCACGTGGCTCAGTGGAGCCTTCAAGACCTTCAAAGAAGATCTGCAAAAATCAGTTTTTTCTGCAGTTTTTTTTGCCCTGATCCATGCAATGGACGTTTGCAGCCGTGTCTTCCAGCACAACGACCCAGCCAAGCTGGGCGCGGAGCCAGAGGAGCGAGGTTTAGTGTTGGGAGGCCTGAATTGCAGCTGCCCTTGCTCCATGGCAGACTCCACTTCAGCACCCTCTGAGCACAGACTGCAGCAGAGACTGGTTCAGATGGTGTCAGCTGCCAAACCAGGAATTTCTGCTTTAAAAACCGGAGCAGCATTTAACGGGTTTTTCTTTTGCTTTGTGTTTTCTTTCAGAAACAGGAAAAATGAAAGAGAAAGCTGTAGTGGACATGAGGATTGTGGAGCTGCCCACATTTAATATACAGCTCACAGGTCTGCCCTGAAATCCCAGCTTGTGGGGATTTTCCAGTCCTCCTGGTGAAGGATTCACAGGTAAGCCTCAGTATGAAACCCCTAAAAACCATGGAAATAAGTGAAACAAAGATGCCACCAATTTTTCTTTAAAACCTTCGACTCTTAAGGTAACATCAGGATTTTCCTGAGGTTTGACTCATATTTTTTGGACAGGCTGCAGCCAGAGTTGGAAGTGCAACTTTCCGAGGGGCGGTGACAAGGCTGGGGCAGGAGAGTAGAGGTAGATGAGGTCTCCAGCATTGGCTGCAGGGGGCAGGGAGCATCGTTTCCATTTTCTTGAGGCAGAGCTCGGTTCTTTCGTGCTTGGGAAATGTGCGAGGAATCAGAGGGTTCCTTTTATTTAACTGAGAAGGTGGCCGTGTGGCTAATGATCTCTTGCCTAGGGTAAAGTCCTAGGGTAAATGTGTCTCTAGCTCATTAGCTCTGGCCTGGAATTCAGTCCATCGTCTGCCTTTGAATGTGGTTGTTTTCATTTCTGTCCTCCTTGGCACAGGAGGGATGCAGGCCATGACTAAATTTCTCTGCTGCTGTGCCAGTGCAACTGTGTGAGAGGTTCAGGGGCTGAAGAGAATGCTGAAGAATCACATCTGAAATAGGAGGGCTTTTTGCATGTCAAGCTGCAGATGAACAACCTCAGGCAAAATTCAGGCAAAAGCTGTTTCTCTTCATCAGGCCTAAAACCATCCAGTACTTTCCAGTACTGGTCAGAAGTAGCAGCAAGAGCAAAGGGCAAATGCAAAGGGCATTCTCTGCCTTTCTTCTGGGTTGGCCCAGAAACCTCTGCCCTGATCCACCAGCCCTGGATGGCCCCTTGCCAGAGGATGGGAACCCTGAGAGATGCAGCTGGGCGGTCGCTTAAGGGCTGGTGCCGCGAGGCCGCGTTGGCTCGGAGAAATGTCTGTTATTCTTAAGCTGTCCAGGTCAGCTGGGTGTTATCCCAGAGCCTCTTGGTCAACGAACTCTGTGAGCTGGGTCCAACAGGAACTGCTCATGTAGGAGCTCCCAGCTGGTGTCTAGCACGGTGCAGGCTTGGAGACATCAGCAGCAACCTGAAAACTAAGAAAAGGCTGATATTGATAGTGAAATCATGGAGATAACAAAGTAGGTCTCTCACTTCTGCACTACTTAGTGACCCTAGAGATAGCTGACCAAGACACTATATATATATATTTCAAAAATACAGCCCTTATACCCACTCTTTTCAGAGACCATGGTGCCTGCTAGAGGCAGTAGTCGCTCTCCCTCCCAGTAATTGGCAAAGGCACATCTCAAAGCTGTCAGAGAAGCTGGTTTCTTCTTTGTGCTTCTGTTAATGAGGCTGGGTTTGGCCTTGGGTATAATTTCACTTACCGTATGTGGTTTCCTTTTCTGTCCCAGGAGGGAAGTGGGAAGTTGCTGTTTGGTGGCCAGTACTGGAGCACCCTAAAGCCAGTGGAGAAATCCAACTGTGGCACGAAGAGACAGTCCTGCTCCAATAACCTGCAGTCAGTACTTGGTGTGATGGACTTAGCCCAGCTGCAAAATAATAAAAAAATTAAAATACCCAGGGTGCCACTTTTGGCTGGGACAGAGTTAATTTTCTTCATAGTAGCTACTATGGGGCTGTGTTGTGGATCTGTGCTGATAAGGATGTCGATAACACTGGTGTTTTAGTTGCTGCCACGTAATGCTTATATTAAACCAAGGACATTCTCCGTTTCTCACACCGCCCTGTGTTCCCAGCTTCTTCCGCCCCCTGCCAGCGAGGAGGTGCACAAGAAGCTGGGAAGGGGCACAGCCGGGACAGCTGACCCAGACTGGCCACGGGGACATTCCATACCTTGTAATGTCAGCCTCAGTATAGAAACCAGGGAGAGTTGGCCAGGGGGTGGAAATCACTGCTCAGGGATGGGCTATCGATCACTGGGTGGTGAGCAATTGCTGTGTATATATCACTTGCTTGTGTATATTCCTTTATCAGCAGTGTTATTATTATTTCCTCTCCCTTTGCTGTCCTATTAAACTGTTTTTATCTCAACCCACAAGGTTTTTTTCTGATTCTCTCCCTTATCCCACCCTTGATGGGGAACCACGAGCAAGTGGCTGTGTGGTGCTTAGTTGCACGTGGTTAAACCACAACACACCCTGCTGTCTTTTTCTCCCTGGTGATGCATGCACACCGGTTAGGTTAGCCCAAGGGAAGCAGAGCTGTTGTCCTTCCTGTGCCCTGAGGGGGATGCTGGGGTATGCCGAAGCGTTTAGGCATGTGTCCTCACTTGCGATGGTCTTCCTAGGTCTGGGCCGCCCTGAGCTCCTTCAGAGCCCTTTTGGAGATGGCTGGAGGAACGTGTGGTGCATGCTAACAGTCCTTGGCTCTGGTCAGAAACTTCTGTCACTCCTCTCTGCCTCTTTATGTTTTCCTACAATCCAATGGAAGCCTTATAAAAACACTATCCTGGGATTTTCATGCTAAACCAGGTCACACCTCTGCTTCTCCCAATGGCTTGGCTCCAGCTGGGCTCAGCTCAGGCCACAGTAAACACTGTAGAAAACTCCCTGGATTTGAGGAAAGAAAAGGCAAAATGGGTTGCTGAGGGGCCAAGCATCACCTCCTCGAGTCTGACAAGCTGGTCCCAAGTAGGGACCCGGAAATTCCATGTCACCCTACTCCTAGCTCGTGGCCTGCCTCAGCAGACAGCTTACTCTGCTTCCAATCCCTTAGACCATGGAGGCTGAACTGAGGGAAGGTTTCTTGCCTTACTTAGATGGTCACTGCACCATCAGCATCATCATGGTCCTGCTCTGCACACAGGCAATTCACGCCTCTCACCATCGACCTCCTACGCTTTGCTTTTCTCTTTTGCTATCTACCTGCCTCTCCTTCATTTGGAGGAGTTCTGTAGGTGACAGAGGGTAAGATTTGTGTTGGCCCTGTGGCCCTGCCAGCCCCTGGACAGGACATTCCTGTGTGTGCTTGGGACTGCGTGAGGCTGTAACAGCAAATAGTCCCCATCCAAGTGCTCTGAAACTTTTTTTTGGTAGGACTGGAAGTATCTGATCAAACAGTAAATACATAAATGAAAGAATTATTGTTCTTTTGGTTTGTTTGTGGTTTTTCTTGTGAATATTTTATACCAGTCAAATAAACCACTAGTAAAATCCTTCATCTCAAAAGAAAAAAGTGAAAGATGCAATTGAACCGTGAGGTACTATGAAAGCAGTTAGAACACAAGGTACTAATGCTTTAAAACAAGGACTTGGCATTGCTGCACTGCACTGGGATGGTGGAGGGTGGGAAAGCACGAGGCAGGGATTTTTACACCTCTCCAAAAGCCTGATGACAGACGAGGGGAGAAGAGCAGCGTCCTCTGCCGAGAGCACGGGGGCTGCCCGTGTGGGTCTGAGTGGAGGTACAGAGCCATGTGGAGGAAACGCCGTGTGCTTAGATCAGTCTGGACTTAGAAATCTTGCTTTCTGCTCTTTTCTTGCTCTGTTTGCTTCCTCTCTGAGCACGAGAGACTGATCCTTCACCACCAGCGTGAGGAAGGGTTGTGGCAGGAAGGCAAAGGGAAGCACACCAATCCCAACACGTGAGCGCTATCAGTATTGTCCTCGCTCGGTGAGACAAACTGTTAAAAGCCCTAAATGAAAGGCGTCTCTAGAGAGAGGCTTTCCACCAGCGCATAAATCAAAAAGTTCACCTAACTTTTTCCCTCCTGTTCGTGCCAGTGTTTTAATTCTGTTTGATTTGGCAGCCCGTGTTCTTTTTCAGAATATTAAAGAACTGAATTAAATAATTGAATCTTTTCCTTTGCAAACTCTGTTCCCTGGCTCATCGCCAGGTTTGTACCGGGACAGGGACCAGCTACTCCTTTCAGCAACCAAAACACACAGCAAACAGCAGGCTGGCTTCTCGGTCACCTACCTGGCCAGCCAGCACACATTTCCTCATTGTTCTTGTGCCTGAGGGGTATGTACCCCCAGTTTGGGGGTCCCAAATCCTGTCAGAGGAATGTGGACTGCCAAGCAAGCTCCAGCATTGCTGGGACAGTGTGTGTGGGCTGGGTGCAGGGTGCAAGTCTGAGGAGTGACCTTCCCAAAGCATCTAGTAAGCTGACATTTATTTAAGTTTCTTTTTTTCTTTTAATGGACCACTTATTCCCTGTAATATTTCCAGCCCATAACAGAGCCATTCCGGAGGAACTGTTGTTCAAGGGCTTTTCTGTAATGGTGGGTGGGTGCTCCGTGCGGCATCGCTGTCCTCTCTGGAGGCGCAGGAAGCCCCAGCATCACGCCCAGGTTCCCCCTGCTCTGGCAGCACACACAGCCCACTCCAGCCAACCTCCTTGGTGACCCACATCACCTCTCTGGGGTCTTTGGTTTTTTATCCTACCGATTTTCCCCCGGCCAAAATAACGTCCAGCTCTTGGCAACGGAGGTAACTTTTTATCATCACTGCTGTTTGATGATAGTGTAAGTGAAGATGAAGGGGCAGCTGCTGGATGTGTAAGAAAGTGGGATGATAAAAAGAGGAGTCAGGAGGGAGAATTCTGCTCTCACGTGAGATTTTGGGTCAAAGCCGGATGTGTTTCGGTGACACTTGTCAGCCCCAGCATAGTAGGTGCCCAGGGAATGTGGAACTGAGTGGCACCACATGGATCCTCTGAGGAGGAGGGTCTCAATGAACTTCACAGGGCGGTTGTGCTCTGTCACACCCCTGGTAACAGTGAAGCTGGGCTTAGGTCTGTCCCAAAACCCAGAGAATGCAAACCCAGTTTTGCAACACTATGAAACAGCATCTTTTACGTTGGTGGGAAGGGATGCCCGTATTTAGGGTGCTATTTAGTCCTATGATGATGGTTTCCAAGCTGTGCCTTCTGAAGCCCCCCAACACCCCCCAGCACAGCATGTTATGGTACATGCTCTGCCGAACAAGCTGCATCTCCTCACCGTTGCTGCGAGCTGTGGGAAACCCAGCTGCCCCAAGGGCTGCCGATCTCTCCACTTCCCAACTGTTCCCAATCATTTGATTGCCTTTTGCCCAGGTGCCAACTCTGCTTTTTTTTTTCCCCTCCCTCCTTGGGTGGGAGTCAGCCTGCAGTGGAGTTTTTGCATTGGAGGGATGAATGAGCCCATGTTTCCCCTTGCAAAAAAAGCTCTTGGTGGGGTGGCCTGGACTGTGCTCACCCCAGCAAAGGGACGGATCCTCTGGAAAGGCTGGTTTTATGCAAGTCTGCGTATTTTAAAAATGAAGAAAGCAAGCAGGAACGTCTTTGGCTCCTCCACCCATCAGCCTGGCCTTGGTAATACATCCCTGGGATTTACTTGCTTCTTATCTGTGGCCATTGTGGGGAAGTGACTGGGAAAGCCTGCTGCCAGCCAGCTCAGCATCACACACCTCTCTTCGGGGTTTGGGCTTTTTCCTGCCCTGTGAGAAGTGGGCTATTTAGGCTTTCACCAATTGTTTTTTACTTTTAAACTCTCTCAGAGAACTTGTTTTCTCCTGTCTGGAGGGTTAGGGGAGGCAGGATTAAGGTTTTCAGCTTTCAATCGGATCAGAAGTGGGACAGGGACCTGTTTTTCCAGCGCAGCCCGGCAGCATGCGGTTACCTGCCAGCTTTACGCCCAGAGTGGCTGCCAGGAAAGTCAGGCTCTCACGCCTGGCTTTTATTTGCTGTGAAATATCACTTGAATGTTTCTTCTGAAAAATGACAGGGAAAACAGCCAAATAACAAAGCTTTTGAGGACACGTTTTCAGCCCAGCAGTCCACCCCGTGCCGCTGGGAGGGGGAGGAGGGCTTTTGGACAAGCAAAATGGCTCTGCCATGTCTTTTTATGTGGCAAAGTCCATGGGAAATCAGAGGGGGCAAAGTTAAAGCAAAGTGGGGAGATTTTCCCATATTAGGGTATTACTAGAAAGCGCAGAGGTTCTTTAAGCACGGCTTGGGCAGTTGGTTGCTGTTTCAAGAAGGTGTTTTGGCTGTCCCTGTAAAACATGAGAAGCCACACGTTGTGGTAAAGCTTTCTGCAGAAAACTGTGGACATGAAGTAAAGGAAAAAAGATACTATTTGAAGGAAATTACTAGAAATTCTGCCTTGGATCAGCTGGTAACAACCCCTGAGTTTCTGGAAAATGGCAAAGCCAAGGGCTCGGAGTACTGGATGGGTTGTTGGCTTATTTCTGCCATTTCCTGAGGGTTGGCCACGTTGGTAGAGCTGCAGTGGACATCCAGTGTGGGACTGTAACAAAGTTCATTTGGCAGCTTGGTTAACAACTGGGATGGTTTTTAAAAAGGACCATATGTCATTTTTGCAAATAGCTTCCCGAAAGCAGCTTGTGCCCAGGAAAATGAGACTACTGGATAAAATAAGTGTTAGCCATCTGAATGGCTTGGAGTCTCACCTCCTTTCAAAGAGAAGCAGCTGAAGGCTGCTCTGGAAAAGGTTCATCTCCTGGTTGTCCTTGGGGTGCTGGACAGGGAGAGTCCTGCCGGTCAGGATTTATAGGGATCTGAATCCATCTGGGGCTGCACTGGCCACACCTGGGCTGTGAGGAGATTTCCTCCCTTCCGGGCACTCATCCCTTCCCCAGCATTTGGACACTTCAAAGCTTCTCCAGATGCCAAGAGCCCTGCAAGGACCAGACCATGATTTGGTTTGAAACAGGCGGTGGTCACCTGGACACGGTGGACGGCTCTGCCTTGGAGGGAGGCAAGGTGACCTCAGCAGAGGAGGGATTAATGTATAGATGCTATATAATCTCTGCTGTCAGCAGGTGGCACTCCTACTACTTAATCTCCGCTCATAGATGGCTGTGTGGGAGCTGAATCCTGCAGGATTTCTGGCCCCAGAGCAGGGCAGGTACCTGGGGATGAGAAGATCTCGGTCCCCGAAGCTGCTACACTCACTGGAACTTGAATTGTTGAACTATTTCTGCGTTCTGGTTCTTCCAAAAATAAGATATAATTTACCCTGGGACTAGGAGAGTGCTAGTAAGAGTTGGGTGAGTTTTACCCTCCAACCTTTCAACACCGATTTATAAATGCTGGCCAGTAAAACAAGCATTTTTCAAAGCTTTCCCAACCCCAGGACATCTGAGTGCAAAACCAAACCAGCAGCAGAGGGGAGCTGGGAAAGGGCAGCTGGCTTCATCGGCCAAGTGGTGCAGCACCAGCCCGTGGGAGCCAGCACATGACTGAAGGGATGCATCCGAGTCCCGCAGCAGCGGGTATAGGAAGGGCTCATTACTGCTAATTGCTTTGCACAGCAGCTGGTTCATCAGGGTAGGGGCTCATCACCAAGGACAAGGGTTCCCTGTCTGCTGCAGACCCTGTGTAAGAGGCTGCTGTTCTCCCACTGCTCGCTACCAGATAGCAAAACAAACTTTAGGCTCGCAGGCTGGTTTCGTTCTGGTGGATCCTGCAGCTTGATGCATAAAACTGCATCCAGCTCACATGCCCTTCTCTTTAGCCACAGCCCGAGTGACATGCTCAGGCTTCATCCCGCTCTGGGCTACGAAAGGTTTAGGAGATGCTAGCGCAGCCCTTGGTGTCTCCCAAACGCACCTATGTACTGGTCTAGGAGTGTGGCTCAGCAGACAGACGAGGCCTGGGTTTCTCGTATAGATCCGCAAGTGCCACACCTGGTCCCGAGGAGGGAAGCACTGCATCCGTGGAGCCTGGCAGCGTAATGTGGGACCACGTGCATGGCAGCAAAGCTGCTCCCTCTGCTCAGACCTAACCTAAAGCTGCCCCGCTGCAATTTAACTGCCATCTGATTAACCTCTGCTCCTATGCAGAGAGTAATGTACTGGTTTTACACACTGGGAATGCACAGGAGGAAAGGCCTTTCCCTGCCCTTTGTCCTTGATGTTGAGTGGTTTTTAAACTCCTGCAAGTGTGGGGGGAGTGGAGGGATGTACATGACTCTTCCTGTGGCCACGATACCTGATGCTCATCACGAGGAGGATTAGGTTTTCCATAGGAAATGTGCGCTGGCACCATAAAACCCCGGGCTGGAAGAGATGTGTGAGGTCATCGCATCTTTTTCTGCGTCAGCGCAAGGTTTTCCCTCCAGCCCTTTTCCAGTGGATTTCCAGCTCGCCATGCGTGTTGCCGGCAGCTGGGCTGACTGCACACAGGCTGATGTGCTTGGTTGTGCGTCTCCCTTCCTCGGTAGCTGGCCGGTGCTCTCACACTGTGCTTCTCATTCCTCCTCTTTGCTCTTCCCAAACATCTTCGCTCCACTCCCCTCTCCGTGTCCCCACCCTCTCATCTCTTCTCGTGGGTGTCCTGTCCTGACCCTTTGCCGCACACAGGGTTTGGCTCTGCTGGGAGCTGGCACTTTGGAGGGGTTTCAGGCAGCGATGACACAGCTACCTGTGAATCCAATTTTTCACCTTCAGCCCCAGGTGATGAGCTGTGAGGTTGGGGTGATCCTGCCGGACTCCCAGCCATGGGGAAAAAGCCACAACGAGAAGCATCGCTACTGCAGAAGGATGGAAAGGGCTGGGTGCACCAGCCACCCCGTTTTAGGGTAGGATAGCACCCTGGGGGTGATGCACGGAGAAGCAGCCCGCCTGCTCCACCCCAAGCTCCCCGCGGCATGCCTCAGTTCCCACACTAATGAGAAACAGCTTAAAACATGTTTGAACCTCACTTGTGTCTTGCACATTTCCAACAGATTAGCGAGGTTGGGTTCGCCGTCGGGATTCCAGTCTCCTTATCCGCCTTGCCTCGCTAATAAAATCATTTCCAGAAAATCCCAGCACAGGTGGGATGGCCGTAGCTGTGCAGGGGCTGGAATTTTTCAGTCCCCCCTGTGTTAGCATCATCAATTCGGTTTGCTGGGCGTACAACGCACCTCCATCGCCGTGCTCTCCCCCAAGCTGGTTCCCACAGGGACAGGACAAATAAAATCCTGTCTTGTAGATGCTTTTACAATTCCCAGAGGATGTAAAAAAGTTAAAGAGGATTTATCCTCCAAGTTAAGAGGCTTTATCAGTGCTTTATCACAAGGCAGGGTGAGGGGTGCTGGAGTACCCAAGGTACAGGGGATGTACCAAAATAAATCACGCTTCTTCCATCGGGCCGTGTCGTAGCTGAGCTGGGCACAAATAGAGCCATGAGGGGCACGTGGGGGTGTGGTAATACAGTTCTTCTGTGGCTGAAGCGCATTTCTGCAGAATCTGTGCAGATTTTCTGGAAAAGTGTAATGGTATTTTCGACTGTGATGTGGAGAGGTCAGGGACGAGCTGCCCCACAGGCTCTCCCACAGGACCCCATCTCCACATCGTGGTCCTGCTTGTGCGGGAGCCGGAGCAAATGGTGGTGATTGCACAAATATTGAAGTTGTTGGGGCTGTTGACCAAATTCTTCTTTTTTTTTTCCCCACCAGCCTGGCCTGTAGAGCAGGAGACAGCAGCCGTAACGTCAACAAGGGACCCCTTCCAAGTCTCACGCGGGGATTCGTGGCCGCAAATCATCCTCCTGTCTTAACCAGCTCAGAGGAGACCGTCCAAGGTGGGTCTGTACAACCACACGCCTCTGCATACACGTGGGGCTCAAAGCGCGTCACGCGGGCTCGGAAGGCTTTGGAGGTGATGGGGATTTTTGCCCCATTTCTGGGTTGGACAGAGAGGCTGGTTTCAGCAGAGAAGGGGCTCCCTTGGCTTGGTGGTGTGCCCCTGCCCCTGTCCCACCTCTGTGACGTGCTGTAGACCCATGTGAGCTTGGCCTCAAGATTTTCTTTTTCCCCTTTTATTTTCTTTTTTCCTTTTTTCTTTTTCCTTATACTCTTTGTTCCTTTTTCTTTTCTTGCTTTTTCTTTTTCCTTTTTTCCTTTTCCTTTTCACCTCTGTGACGTGCTGTAGACCCATGTGAGCTTGGCCTCAAGATTTTCTTTTTCCCCTTTTATTTTCTTTTTTCCTTTTTTCTTTTTCCTTATACTCTTTGTTCCTTTTTCTTTTCTTGCTTTTTCTTTTTCCTTTTTTCCTTTCTTTTTCCTTTTTCTTCTTGCTTTTTTTTTCCTTTCTTTTTGCCTTTTTCTTTTTTCTTTTCTTGCTTTTTCTTTTTCCTTTTTTTCCTTTCTTCTTTCTTATTTTTGCTTTTCTCTTTTTTCTCTTTTATTTCTTCTTTTTATATGCATATATTGTCCTTTTTTCTTTTTCCTATTCCCTTTTTTCTATTTCCTCTTTCCTTTTTCCATTTTCTGTTTTCCTCCCACCCCCTCACCACCCTTTTCTTCTTGTTAGTTCTCTTTAGGTTTTCTTGTGCTGCCTTTTCTCTCTTTCCTTTCCCTCCTCGGCCAGGCTGGCAGCACCCCAGCCATGAGCTAATGCGGCTCGCCGCTGGATCCCGGATTTGTGTGGGAGGCAGCAAAACGATGCTAGGCCGTGGCTCAGACCGCAGTCGGGGTCCGGCCCCAGCCCGGCGAGCGTGGGGCTACCGTGTGCCACCACAGCTGGGGCAGGCGAGGGGAGATCCGGGGAGCCAAGCCCTCGTTTAGCTGGTGAGGCTGGGAAGGGGTTGCCAAAGCCAGACCAAGTCTGAGGTTGGGGTCGGTCTGGGCTGACTGGTGGAGGAGCACAAGGGAAATGCAAGGCTACATCTCCTAGAGGGGAATGGGGAGGGCTGCCCCAAGGCCAGGGTGATGGGCTCCAGGGTCTGGCTCAGGCACACCCCATGGCAAAGGGGTAACGTGTGGCAGGGTGTTGTGCGAGATGTAAACCCTCCCGCCAGTTCCTGCCAAGCTGAGGGCAGTGGGACAGCATGAAACCACCATTGGGGGAAATGATGGCAGCTGCCGGAGAGAGGGATGGGTGGGCTGGCAGTGGGGCGAGCCCCAGGGGAGTGAATGTCTCCAGCGTGCCGGGACTACTCTGGCTGTTTGCAAATGTGCTTTCTCTCCTCTATAAGCTGCAGTTTTACTTTGCAAACAAGCATCCCTTCGTGCAGAGTCTCTCCTCACCAAAAACAAATTCAAAAATCTAAATTCTTGCAGGAGAAGAGGGATTAGGCAGTGGCCTAATGGCTTGTGGGGGGAGGATACGATGTACACCATAGAAACTGAACACCCTTTGGGCTCCAGGCTTATTACTTTCTTGATGGGTTGTGTTTTCCTCTGTGTCCATCCTACTGCTCATGTCTGTGGCATATCCATCATCCTCCAGCTGCTCAGCAGGCTGGACAAACCTCTCTTGTATATTTTAATGCTAGATCTGCTTTTTCTCCTGTTGACAACCCCCAAAATAAGACAATTGGGTGCTATTCCTAGGGGATGTGATCAGTGACAAATTTGGGATTGTGCCCTCTTCCTTGGGATAACAATCTCAATCCATTTGCAAGTGACTTTCCATCATATCCATAAACTCTCAGCAACACTTCTGGGAATAAGGGCATGCTTGTTATAAAAAATGCAAACTGCACTCCTTTGAGTGAGAGAAACTCTAAGAAACAAAATGCCCTGTTGTCCCCAGGCGTTGGGAGCTCTTTGAAGCAAAGGAGTGAGCAAGAGGAGGCCTGGAAGATGCCCTCTCCTTCTCTGTCCAGCCCTGTTCAACGTCCAGGCGTTGGACCTTCAGAGCAAATTAATGGAGAATTAATTCCGTGCTCTCTAGTACTGTACTGCCAGAGATGCGACAGCGTTCATGGGAAGCTTGATCCAAGACGCTTCTTGGGCACCACGGTATTCTCTTTCCAGCTCTTCTAAAGTCCACCACAGGCGCTAGTGACGTTCCCAGGGCTTTACAGCTGGGAAATAGCAACGACCTCCAGAGAGAGCCTGATGTCACAAGATTTTTCAGCTTGATTTCCAGAGCAGTGGTCTGGATGTGCTTCAAACTTCTGACTGCTTTTTCCAAGCGGAGATGTTGCTTGGGATTTTTTCTTTTCTTCTGGACTCTCCCTTCCCCAGCACTCAGACCGTCTTGTGCAATCGGTGTCCCTTCGTAGACACATCTGTGAAAAATGCAGAGATTTCCTGAGAGTGGTGCAGTGGAAATTCCTGGGATTTCTGGTGCAGGCACACGTATGGGGCTGGGGCTGGGGAGCAGGAGGCAGCAGTTTAGGAGGTGGCTTTTCTGCAGGAACAAATCCTTCCTACTCATCCTCTCCCATCTGCACCTGCAAAAGGCTTATTCAGACCGTGTTAAAAGAGAATTGCAGATGCACTCAAGCATTTGCCATTGCACTGAGTTTTCGTAGCTCCTGTTGTGCCTCTGGGAGGCTGGGGGCTTGCAAAGGGGTCTTGGACCTCTCCCTGGCTTAAACCAGCCATGGCCATGCACGCTGACGTGCAGGAGATGCTCTCCCCAGCTTCCAAACATCCAGGTGATTTCCATGTGCAGCTGAAAAATGCCAAGGTAGCAAAGGCATGATGAAAGCCCAGTGGGGCATGCAGCACCCCAAGGTGGAGAGGAAGGCTTTGCAAACCGAGGCAGGATGAGGCTCCAACTGAGGAGCTGCCCTGTACAGGGAAACCCATCTGGGAAAAGGCTCGAGCCCATGCTTGCAAGGAGGGGAGCTGGGGACATGTGGACATGGGTATCAGCATGGCTCTGGTTTGGTAAGCCCTCCAGCCCCTGTGTAAGTGTCCCCACTGACAAGGGTAGGTTGTCGAAGAAAATTTGCAAGAGTAAATGTTCTCCTCCCCATCTTTACGTGACCACCAGCATTACACGGCCCCGTGACGGAACACAGCTGGAGGGACGATGCACAGGGCTGACCAGAGTACAGCCTGCTCTTTTGCAATGAGATTGGCTTCAGACTACAAACAAAAATGCCTTTTTATTTCCAAAAATAAAATTTAAAAGTAAGAAAAGAAAAAAAGGAGGCAGCATTCCAGCAGCTGCCTGTCACAGCAGCAGAGGGGTGAAAAGGAGGTGGTATTTTCAGTGCACTGCTTCCTAACTGAGCAATGCTCAAATGCCCACAGCCAAAACTGGGATCTTAAACTGGGAACTTCGGATGGAACAGGTTGAATGGACTAGGCACACCTTAGAGGGATTAAAAAACCCTACTGAATGGCACTTCATGGCGGAAAAAAACCTCTCGGGGTGTTAAATGGAGATGTGCAGGTGATGGTCTCTGGTTCCCAAAGCTGTGGGGTGCTGCAAGCGCAGCATGCAAAGGGTCTCCATCCGTTTCCCTATCCTCACACCTCTTCCCTGGAACAGGTTGAATGGACTAGGCACACCTTAGAGGGATTAAAAAACCCTACTGAATGGCACTTCATGGCGGAAAAAAACCTCTCGGGGTGTTAAATGGAGATGTGCAGGTGATGGTCTCTGGTTCCCAAAGCTGTGGGGTGCTGCAAGCGCAGCATGCAAAGGGTCTCCATCCGTTTCCCTATCCTCACACCTCTTCCCAAGGCAGCTTTAAATGGAGATGTGCAGGTGATGGTTGCTGGTTCCCAAAGCAAGTGTAGCATGCAAAGGGTCTTCATCCATTTCCCTATCCTCACACCTCTTCCTAAGGCAGCTGGGGCTGGCCCTTGTTGGAGGCAGAATAATAGGGCAGATTGGGAAAAAAGTACTTAAAAATGGGAGGTAACCCTCAAATCAGGCTGTTTAATCTGGGCTTAACCTCATCCCCAAGTCCAACAGGCATGGATGCCTGGCTTCCTCACTTGCCTCCCACTTTCAGGATTAAGCTGCCTTTAATACCAAGTACTTCAGAGCTCGTTAAACTCTTCCAAACAGCAGATTTTTTTTTCTAGCACTAACATGGCTTTTACACTTGGCTGCTAAATCTGGCTAATCTGCCCTGTCCTGCTGGGAAGCGGGTGAAAAAGGGCTCTTTGGGCTGCGTTTTGAGGATGCTCTGACTTGACCCATTTCGAGAAATAGTTTCCCTTGGGAGGAGAATTATAGTTCTCCTTGCTAGGAGGATTAGCATGTTTCCTAAGATTACGGGCAGTGTGCTTCCTGGGGGAGAAATGGCATTGAATAAAATATCTAAGGTCAGTAAGGAGCCAGGCTGGGACCCCCTCCATCCATTGCTGGGGTGGCACCGAGGACGATGCTGCAGAGCTGCGACCCCCTCCATCCATTGCTGGGGTGGTACCGAGGACGATGCAGAGCTGCAACGCTTTTGCCCGTGGTCTGCATCCCAAGGAAGAGGGCTGGGGGATGAGAAAGCACAGAGAAAATGAAGGAGTCTTACAACACAACTGGGGTTGATGGGGATTTTGAGTAATTATCTTGGAAACGGCTTCAGGATCTGGCAACTTTTTGCTGTGTGTCAAACTGCCGGTCCGTCCAAAATCCACCCCTGCATAACTCCAAGTGCTGCCAGCCCAGGAGTCTGGGGAACTGGACGTTTCACCCAGCGAGCCATACGTAGGCCCCGCAGCCCGGGCAGGAGCGAGTGGTCAAGCTCACTGTCTTTTCCAAAATCATTTCAACTTTCTAGCAGCCTCAAAAAAAAAAAACC
This sequence comes from Eurypyga helias, assembly GCF_000690775.1. Taxonomy (NCBI): domain Eukaryota; kingdom Metazoa; phylum Chordata; class Aves; order Eurypygiformes; family Eurypygidae; genus Eurypyga; species Eurypyga helias. The sequence continues at coordinate 142,511 of NW_010263654.1, read as the reverse complement.
AAAACAACCTGAGGCAAAATGCAATGCCATGGAGAGCAGCAGAGCTGTGGGTTCATGGGAAATGTCAGGCTCGCTGTATTTAATCCTCCTGCTGCAAAACACCTCTCTTAAACCATTGATCATCTTCTACTTAGAAAACCCTTCTTGCCACAAAAAGTTGCCAGCTCTCTGGGGAAAAAAAGGTGTGAGCAGTGAGTGAGCGTATTTAACTTGCCTTTCCAAATAGCACTTGCTTCAATTTTTAGTTGCTAGACACTAAGTGATAACACTGTCATCTGAGATGTACATGTGCTACAGTTAAACCCTCAGGAAACACAAAGATGCTCTGAGTGCTGGAGCAGGGAAGCAGCAGCGAGCCAGGCAGGGGAGCCTGAAACACGTACGCGGCCGCAGCAGTCCGGATATTTCCAAAGCAGGCTGTGTCACGGCCTCTGCAATATTCCAGTCAATCTAAGGCAATGCTGATTTTTTTTTCATTAACCTCTGACACAACCTTCCCATCTGCAGAATTAATCACTGCTGGAAAACTAGATGAGTATTTTAGAAATAACAAACTACTGCTTTTGTCCCTAGTAACCTTTTTTTCAGGCCTGTCCATTCCACTTCAGTTCACTGACCATGCTCACCATCTTGCAGATCCCATTTATAAGCTATATTAATTGCATATACGCTTAAATAATGTCTACCTTTATCAAGAGTGAGAGCTTAACTTGCTTCTGCCCATTGGGATGTCCTAAAATTGAGACACTCGTGTCTCAGATGGGATTTCCAGCAGCATGCTGGGGTGCTTTCACCCCAAGTTTGAAAGCTGGTTTTTGATGGGTTCGAGAGCTGGATATTATTCCCAGGGTACTTCCCTGCCTGTCTAGGCACTGAGCTAGGAGGGTCTCAGTTTGGAAATCCCCACTGCTTTCACCAGGCTGTGAAACCACCTTGTGAGGTCTCCCTTTGGCAGAGCCTTCCCGAAAGCTTCTCATCCCAGATGACCAGAAGACGCCCCTTTCCTGGGAACCTGCACAAGGCAGAACCAATCTCTCTTCCCCCACACATCTCGCTGGCTCCCTGGGTGGGAAAAATCCCCAAAGGTAAGTGCCTTGGCCTCATTCCACCTATACCTGCCTTTTCCTAGCCCCGCTTGCCCCAAGGCCGCAGCGAAAGCCTATGTGCAAGCCTTCAATCGTCTGCCTGGGTAGCATCTTTACAATATCAGATTTTAATGGAGTAATACGGTGAGGTCATCGCAGCCGGCTGCACTTTTATTTCGGCGCGGTCGCTATAGCAGCGAGGGTCGAAACAAAACATATAGTTCACCAAAGCAAAGTTTCCTGGCTGACGGCGTTCATTTTTCTTTATGAGCTGACTTTGGAAGACAGTGGAGCGGCAGCTAATGGAAACTCAAACGTCTTTCTCTCTCTTCCCTGTCTGCTCCTCTGTCTCCGCAGCAAGTGAGATAAAGGTTAGACATCTGGTTCGGATCTGCTCTGTTTAACCGAAGAAAAGGTCTGCTCCTGCCGTCCCATAAATCATCCCGCAGCTGGAGCGCAGTCCCAGCTATTTGCTGGGGCTGTTTACCCCGCCACATCCAATTTAACCGTGGGTTTTGCTTTTGGAAAGGCTGTGCTTTCCAGCGAGCTGCCTGCTGCCATTTTGTGAGCGGTCCCCGGCGGCTGGGCTGGGGCTCTGGGCTGAGGAATTGCCATAGATTTAAAATTGTCTTGGGATTTCAAGCCACCCAGGATGCCAGTCTCAGTGTCAGGCATGCTAGCAGCAGTCTGCTCAGCTTGCGGGAACAGTGCTCACTTGTGGTGAGCTCCCTGCAAGATGCTGCTCCCCAGGAGTGAGCATCCTGCCCCAAAGAGCTTTGGGGCACCCAGGGTCTGTAAGCAAATGAGCCCTGACAAATCCCTGCAGAGTTATAGCATCTTCCAAATCCACTTAGCTTATCATCGCCTTGTTTCTCAGAGGTGTAATGATTTTAGGGTTGGGAGATGTGTTATTTCCACCTCACAAGCAGGAGGCTGAAGCCAGAAGGGATGAAGGGTAGGGCGATGGCCACACAGAAAACCCGTGGCCAAGGAGATGCCCACGCTTGCGTCTCAGTTATCTCAAGATCCTTTCCCCCAGGCTCAGCTGCTTCACGTTTATCTGCATCTATGCCAAAGCACTTGGATACAGTCCTAATTTCCAGGAATGCTTGGCGTGGAAGACATCCTTTTTCTTCAACTCTTGACCTGGCAGTGTCAACACTCGCAGTGTAGGGCACTGCTTTGGTGTGGCGTTGCTGGAAAGCCCACTCGAACTGCAAGCAGCTAGGCAGGTACACGTGTACATCTATATACTGGCTTCTTTTACTGATGTAATAAACTTAATGCTGGCTCGTAAAATGTGTCAGAGCCACTTTGCCTCTCCTTGTAAAGGTTTCCCAAGAAGGCTATGATTAAATGCAAAGCTACAGCATTAAGAGAGCCTAACCAAGAGTCAAATGCTTGTGCTATCCTAAATTTAAGGGTCTGGCTGCTACGCTTAACTCTGCTGCATGTCCGACTCTTCATTTTTGAGATACCATCAGTATCGTAAAAGGTGATGTCTCTGCTCTGGTGTTGAACCCTGTGGTTTCACCAGCAGACTCGTAGCTCACGTGCATCCAAGGGCAGTATGTTCATCCAAAATCCTCTGGGTTTTGATATGGGCAGGTAAGATTTGAGGCTGGCTGTTGCAAGAGCCACGTAATAGTTTGTCCCAGGGACTCTCACCCTTTAGGAGAATTGCCCTAATTCTCTGTAGTTTTCTGTAAACAGGTTAGACAAACCTTTGCAGGGCTGAATTATGTTGGGTTGACCCCGCCTTGGAGACCCACATAAATTCCAAGTAAGTCTGGGATTTAATGCTTTGTCTTCAAGTCCGAATGCTAATTCTCTCCCTGACAGCAGAGCCACCGGGGTTTACTTTACCAGCAACCCTCCTCACAAAGTATTTCACACTAAGGTTTCCCAGAGGAAGCTACAAAGTCCTACATTCCCTCCTGATCCACATTTCCTATTAGGAGTGGGTCCTGGTTGTGTAAATGTGAGTTCTGCTGCTTGTAAGGATTCCCAGTGTTGCTTGACAATACCCGCATGGGGTCAGAAGGTCATAGAGACCCCATAACGCACTGTGTAACTGGTACCTGAGGGTTTCTGAAATGGCACATCACACCTTGATATAGGCAACTGTATCCCACCCCTTTGTCTGTATCGATGGTCAGACATGCCTAGTGTGGCTTTGAGGTGCCTTAGGGCATGAGTCCCACAGGTGAGTTATGCTAAAACGTGTGGCCAGGCCTACCCAAAAGACCATGTGAGCAGGCCGGAGGAGGAGGAGAGTTCCAGGTTACCTTACCCTCTCCACTGACTTACAGGATGCCTTGGCAATTAGCTGAAGTGATGTAACTGTTGTGGTCTGGCAGTGAGAGGTGCAGTTTATAGGCAGTGATAGTATCTTTATTAGGCTGATGTGCCTCAAGAAAGCAGGCATCCAGGCACACAAGTCCTTTTCAGGCCACAGCCCGAGAGTCTGACAGAATCAGCCCAACCATAGGACATGTCCTCCAGCAGCTCCCTCAGGGCTCATGCCAGAAGGTGGAGAGACTTTCTGAGCAGGGTTAGACCACAGACCAGGTCTGCACCAGGAGACGGTGCTCCAGTGAAGCTTGTTTCAGAGCGTGCCCTCAGCTTATGGGGAAACGCTGCTCTTGAGCTCAGCGTTTACATCTTTGTTGTCACCCCCAGGCAGGGGCGGAAGACTGATGCTCTACCTTTTCAAGTTGGGGGGGGAGGTGGTGTTAGTGCAGGAGTTTTGGATGGGATGTCTTCTGAAAGGATTGTGTGTTCTGAATCACAGCACATACAGCCTTCACATGTGTCTTGAGTTCACTAACACAGTGCCCATGTTTCTTTCAGGACGCTGCAAAGCCACCGTTTCACGAAGAGATGGGAACTATTAAACCAGAGCTGATTTGACTGAAAAAAAGGCACATTAGGGGAGCAGCTCCTCCGCTGAGGTGAGAGGCCTGGCGACTGGGGAGGGGGATGCCAGCTGGATCAGCATCACAGGGGTGCTCACAAATGGTGAAGGCCACCCCAAAGTGATGCTGGGGCTAACCATCGGCAGCCGGGAGCGGAGCACGCTGCTCGGGGCTCTGCCGGGCTGGGCTGAGCTATTTTTACTCCCGGTCTGGTCCCGCAGCCACGCTGGCAGATGCGCTCCCAGCTGCAGATGACTTCCATGTGTAACCCCCGCGGCCGCTGGCCGGGGGCCCGGGGCGTAATGTGCTTCCTTAAAAGGCTCAGGAGAGGCAACTGTGACGCCCTGCAGCCCTGGGGATGGGAGGGGATGGGGGCCCCTTCCCAAGCTGCCTGCTCCAACTCCCCAGCATGCTGTGAAAGCCCAGGCTGCGCCCTCGCATCCCAAAGAGCTGCACCATCCATCGAGAGCAGTTTTCCTGGGAAACGAAGGCAGCACTGGCGCTGGGAAAACCCCTCCCGTGCTGCAGAGGAGTGGGAGGCCGGAGGGAAGGATGATTCGCAGGTCGTGTTAACCCAGCTGCAACTTTTATACCCCGTGAGAACAAAAAAGGGGGGGTCTTCCACACGCCCCGGTGCACGGTAAAACACAGGGCAGGCTGCTCCATCCTTCGGTGCGGCCACAGCTGAGTGTGGCCATTGCAAGAGCCAATTATAATGGTAAATTAACAAAAGTTACTCATTCTTCCCCTTTTTTTTTTTAGATGAAGCCCTCATGATGTGCTCGGAGAGGGTGCCAAATGAACAGCGCAGCGTCCCAAGCATGGCTGCCAGGGCTCGCGCCCTTTTTCAGTCAAGCAGCATCCGTGATGTCCCCAAGCCCTGCGCCAGTGGGTTGGTACCGGTGGGAAATTTTGGGGTCTGGGCTGCTCCGTGTGCCAGGAATGGCATAAAAGCTGGGACACCCAAAAATGTAAATCCCCACGGGGACAAAGCGCAGAGCAGCCCTGCATGCTCCCTTTGCCACGATGAATTTGCAGCTCCAAATTCATCATTTTCTGCTGGGGGAAATTTAGGAGCTCAGCCCCACAGCCCAGAGCTGCCCTGGGGAGGGTGGGGGGAGGTTAACCTGCTTCATGCTTTTAGGGGGACTTTTTGGAGGGGCAGGGAAACATGTGCTGGTTTTGTGAATTTTAGCTTCAGATAAGGACAGGAGTACCCCGGGGTAAAACCGTCATGGCTATGGGCAGCAGAGTAGACACCTAGAAATGCCCCTGGTGTCATGCAGGTTGGAAGGTGACCTCTAGGTGCCTCTGGTCCAACACCCTGCTCAAAGCAGGGCCAGCTGAGGCCAGGATGCTCAGGGCCATGCCCTGCTGAGTTTAAATTTCTCTGGGAGGGAGATTTCACCCCCATCACCTGAGACATCCCACTCTCCACCTTTTTCTAAGCTGAAAAAGTCCAGGTTACTAGCAGCATCTCAGAGATGTCCCCCTGAATATCCATACTACATCCATCCTCCCTTTAAAAGCCACAGGGATTTCCCTCCATATAAATGGTTTCCAGACCCTGGAACCTCACCCCACTGATGCCCACCATGGCTTTTACAAAGACAAAACCCATGAGTTTCTCAAAACCTCCATTAGACTTTATTTAAAAGTTCTTTGTATAGACTTCCTGACACAGTATCCACAATAAAAATAAAATCCCCCTCCCTCCCGCTGTTCCCCCCCACCCCAAATTGCTTTGCTTTGTACTTTATAAAACATACAACATCAGAAGAATGCCAGAGGCACCTTACACCACAATTTAAAAATTTGTTCACTGAGGCCTTGGTCCCAGCAGTGCATTTGCATTCGGAAACTTTGCTTCCTTTCCCTTGCTAGTTCGGTTGGCCACGTATGTTACAAATGCATACAAGAGATCTAGTTTGACATCTAATCCAGCAAAAGGAAAAAAAAAAAAGGGAAAGGGAAAAAGAAAAAAAAGGAAGAATGAAACATTGACTGCTTATCAGAATTAGCTACTCTCTTACACGAAGGTTTGCCCTGTAAATTTATGCTCAGTTATGAAAACGATAAAAGCAAGCACGTAACAGTTGCAGTGAAATTATTATTGGTCTCATTTTTACGGTGCCTTAGACAGGCAGACTGCCAGAATGGGAAAGAAAGGGTCATTTAGAGACGTGTTCAGAGACAATAACAATCTGCCATTAGGTAAATATTTGGTAATGTTGAAGCTATACAATACAACCCGGACACATGTAGCACTCAGTCCACAAACAGATTTAGCACCATATTGATAAGGTCGTGCAGCAAAACACTTTCTTCAAGGTTTGCTTGGAAGTTAAAAGCATGAAATAGTACAGTGCAAGGTAGTCTATACCCTTAGCTTCTATAGGGGTAAGGTGGCAACGGCTGACGCTCCCGGCTGTCTCAGAGGTATGGGTTGACAGGTCGCTGGCTCTATGTTCCCATCGATGTCACCACGCCAGGGTTGATGTTACCTGAAAGGGTTTGATGGAGAAAGGGAAAATAAATGAGTGTTTTTCCACGCATGGGAAGCTGTGTGGAATATTGAGGGAAGATAAATGGAGTTAATGGCCAGGGAGCTATGGAGCTCAGAGCACCATAACCGAGTTCACTACAGCCATGCACCAGACTGGAAATGCCAGGGACTTGCATTTCCAGGGAAACTTCCATGGACTCCAGCCACTCATAAGCTGCTTACCAGGCATGCAGACAGTTTCACATTCTTTCTGCGTGTTAAATCTGTTCTTGTTGCCCCCGCAGTTGCCGTACCAGAACCGGGCACAGCTCTTGGTCTTGAGGTCATAGTACCATTTCAGTACAAATTCCCTGCAGGTCCCTTCATCTTTTTGCAGCCAGCAGATATCCGTGACTGTGGGAAAAAGCAGGCACAAGAAGAGTCAATAAGAGCACTCCTGGGTGAAACACAGCCTCTCTGAACGTATTTGCATGGCAGAGAAATGCCTGCGAGCAGGGCCGGCATGCAAGCTTAGAAAGAGCAACCACAGCATAGGTTTTGTACGTCTCCTGTGACTAAATCAGTCTGCAGAGTGAAGGTCTGTCTTTGGAGGTTACCAGTCCTGATCCACATGCCCTCGGCCACATTGCTGTCAGGCATCCACAGAGTGATGCTGAGATGAAGGAGTGCTGCATGACAGCGATTGTCTGCAAATCCCCTGGGTTTGCAGGAAATGAGTTGGCAGGTCTCAGAAGTGGAAGAGGACTGGCTGGGCTGCAAGGGAAAAAGTATTTGCACCATCATTTTCCCATTAAAATTACTGGCTTCCCTTGAAAAGAGAAGTCTTCTATGTGAAGATGCTCCTGGACCTACCACACACTGCCCTGTGGCATTCTGCATCCCTTACTGGGTGAGCAGGGGACAAAATAAGAGAGTATTGGATGTGTTAAAATGAAATCATCAAGTACGTTTTAAAAAATAAAGTTAAAAAACCCCTGATATTAGCCCACTGATTTAACATCAAGGCATCCCCTGCACACAGGGTATGTGTGCTCAGCACGGCGTAACCATCAGCCATCGTGGTTTGTCCTGGAAAAGCCTTGTTACCATATCCCTGAGTAAAGCAGATCCCAAAAATCTCTGATATCACAATAATTGCTTCCATTTATCAATAGTTCAGCTTGGAGGTGCTGGTGTCCAGCCTTGGGCATGCATAAAAATTGTAAAAGTCACCAGTGAAACAAGTATCAGTAAAACAGCCAGCACTGAAAACTGAATGGGGGTGAGAGGGAGTCAGATGGGCAAAGTGTGGCATTCCTCTTATTAGAGGGGTATTTGCAACTAGGCCCTTTTTTTTAATTAAGGAGGGGGGAAAAAAAGTAATTTATGATTTTTTTTTCCCCCAAACGCAATGATAAATCAATATATGGTGAGTACAGCAGCAACGAGTGCCGGGGAATTTCAAACCTGGAAGTTGTCTTTGAAATCTTGTATTTGAATCATGCCTTATGTAAACCAAGTGCCAGAAATTAAGCTTCTAAGAGACTTGTCTGAAACTGTGGTTAACAGCCCCAAGCCTTCTGTAGTCCCCTTCTGAATCCCACAGGCTCCCCAGAAATAGCTCTTTGCTAACACCAAAGGTGCCTGAACTAGCTGTGATCCTCTGACTGCTCACATGAAGGCAGGATTTTGTAAGATCAAGAGCTTAATGCTGGTAAAAAAAAAGTATATTCACTTTTCTATGATTCTGCCTGTTCCAAGCAATAAAAAAATAGTCAGCCACTAATTTCAGGGACCTAAGAGATCTTACCGGGTCTCTGTCCTACCAAAACCAGAGCCCCAGCACACCCACAAATTAATATAGGAAAGAGTACATGGATATAGGGTGAACGTATCTTGCCAACAAGTTTCTTTGGGGTCTGATGAAAGCAAAAGGCACACTAAACCCTTCCAAAGTTTTCACGGGAAGAAAGGCACAGAAGCTTATCCCTGAAATCCTGACTAGAAAGTCGGTCTGGCAACGGACCCCAGGCAATAAGAAAGCCCCGGTGGCGGGTTTACTTTAAAGGAAATTGCGGCTGGTGCTGGCAGCTGCCCAGAGCCCAGGAATGCTGCAGCGAGCCTGGGATGCTCCTGGGATGCTGCCGGAGGGATGCGGAAATGCCCAGACTAACGTCAGACCCTGCCAAATGTCTAAACCCTTTCTGACCACTCACTTTAATTGCATTTTTCCCCTCTTCTGCGTGCAGGAGACTCTCCGTGCCGTGAGCGACCGAACAGATCGCTGCCAGAACAACGAAGGGGTCAAACTCAATTGGTCTGTGCTGCGGTTGTGACAAAGATGGGGCAGTAGGTTTGAGCAGTGGTTTTGTTGTTTAGATAGGAGGAGCTGGGAATATGCTGTTTCCAAGTGAGGAGACGTGTCTGAAGGGGCTCTCCTGCCCATCGTCCTTTTCTAAATGCAGCTTTTTGAAGCAGGATTTCTTTTTTAATCTCTGTTTTAACTTGGAATTTGAAATCAGTGTTGACCTTCCAATTCAGCTTTGTTTTTAGGCTCCTACAGCCAAAGCTCCTCCATGCCTTTGGCAGCCTCCTTGCCTTTTTCTATTTTTTTTTTTTTTCAAAGTCCACCTCCCTTCTTTCCTACCTGCCAAACTACTGAAAGCCAGCACATGTGAATATAAGAATGACTCTACCCCACGCACCCTTTTGGGACTCCAACCAGTAATCAAAACATTCAGCTGCTAAGAGGTATAATACAATTTTTCTCTGCATCACGGGGTCCAGACAACCCTGTTTTCCCCTCTTTCATGCCCTTGAAGAGTGGAAGCAGCTTCAGGAACAGCAGATGCACAGGAAAATTCAACCACCACTTCAGAAGCAGATCTGGCTTCAGGAAAGCTGCTGAAAACTCACTCGAATCATGATTTTTGGTTTGCTGGCCCTAATATTCACTCTCCAGTTTCAGAGCACCGTCAAACACCCTCAAGCAACTGCTCTAGATGAACCACTAAATGGCATTTTAACCCAAACCTCCCCTTAGCCCCTCCCCCCCAAAAAAACAAGCTCAAAACAGAATAAATGAAACAAAAACTTATCTCATAATTTTAAAGAATTGATGGAGAGCAAGAACTAGGGAGCTAAAATGTGGTCTAAGCTATGACTGGCTCTGACAGGTTCAAAAGAGGGAGGCAGCCACCGTAAGATGGGGTTTTAATTCATCCCATGGAGAAAATGTGCCTGGGCTCCCCAGTTGCACTTAGATTTAATTTTGTCATGGTAAATAATAATAATGATTATGAGAATAATATTATTAAAAATAAATAATTAAAGGTTATCACTGCATTTGAAAGGCTTCAAATGGGAGGTGGATCTGGTGCACGTTTTTGCACCCAAAGAGCCCAAAGGTTTGGGAGATGTGCTCGTTTCTTTGTGTTGCACCTGGCTCCAGTACCTGGTGTGGGCTGCACTGAGAGCCCAACCCAACACCCAGCATTTTAAAAGCTGAGCTGCATGTGAACTCCCATGTCTCTTTTTCCATGGTGGATTCAAGCTCTGATTTTCAGGAAATGGAAAGAGAATAAAGTGGTGCATAGAGCGGGGGACGCTGGCAGGGCGGGCAGAGACGTGAGCATCCCTCCAGGGCCCCTCAGTTGCTTTTCTTGACTATCTGCCCAGGGCAGAATGATGCCAAGTTCATGAAATATCACTTTAGCCTGAACAACAGTTGCTGGAAACATCATCAAGGCATGTGACGATGATCAGATGGGGCTGGTCTGTGGGACGAGGCTGGCAGAAACACACACCCTCTAGAGAAAAAAACACCAGGGAGGCTTCCCTGCTCTGTGAGGATGAAACCCTGCTCAAGATTGAAGCTACAGGTTTCGGCATAAGCCACGCTCCTTCCTCTGGCTGAAAAGTCCTCAAACTGCAACCGATGGATCTTTGTCCATGATGCCTGTCTGTAGCCCAGGCAATCTCCCTTTGCAAGCAGCTGCTGCCCCAGGCATCGCCGTGGCTGGTGGTGGCTGCCTCCTCGCTCGCCTGCATGTTTCTGCAGGGGCACCCACAGCTGGAGTCAGGCTTTGCCAATAACAAAGATTCCACAGTCTAATCTAAGGAGCCCAAAATACACCTAAGGAAGTCAAATGGGTGGGAGGGGTCCTTAATTTGGCTTTTTAAACCCTGTCATGTCCCTACAAGGATTAAAGCCCTGCCGTTAGGTACCAGAGCTTGCTTTGCTCCAAATTTTCCCTCCCATCCCTGCAAAGGGTTCTGAAACACTACTAGTGGGGGAGGCTGCTATGATAGCAAGGCTTTGCTGGGGTCAGGTTCCCAACCCAACCCCTTGCTGCACCAACTTGGTTGATTGCAAGTCTCTATTTCCTTCTCAAGTCTTGAAGAGGTTTGCAAACACAACCCCTTAATCTCAGAATCTCCTTGAGGAGAGGAGGTCATTGCCAGTTTCCCATGGGCTCCTCCCTCAACCTTGACATTTATCTTGTAGTGCAAAAGGCAGACATCTGCACACAAGACCCCAGGCCTGTGGAGTAGTTTTCCATCAAGTCTTTTGGTTACAGGCAGTGAAACGTTCGCGATTCTTTGCATCTTAGCAAAGGTACACCGCTGAGGGGGGGGCATTGGGTAGTCATGCAGCAACAACAGAAACTGCTCTGGGACCAGTGCCACGCTCCAGTTCAGCAGCCTCACGCTTCTCATGAAATCCAGTGTGTGATTGTGCCTCAGGGCTGTGGTTTGCATTCAGGTCGCACAAACACAACATGTCCCAGTGTTACATCTCGCATGCAAGGTGAATTGGTCATGCAAAGCAGATGGTAGGGCATGGTCATGTCAAAGAGCAAATGAAACCAAGTCTATGCGACTGATGATCTTGTATTGGACAAGCTTGGCTGCATGCTATGAAATGCTCAAGGTGAAATAATGCATTTGCTTTGGTTTGTGATTATTATTTTGTCTTGAGGTGTTACCTGATGGTAAACTTTTCTCAAGGGGTGGCTGCTGCATGGCTTTCTCGGCTGCTGCTGGAGGAAAAAGTTCATGGGTTTGGATTTGAAACGATATTTTCTCTGCAATCCAAACATTATTTGACAATATAATACAGAAGGATTAATCCCCACGTGGTACTTACATGGTTTTAAGCATTTGCTAACGCACTCAGCTTCGGCCTCAAATCTATTGGCATTACCACCACAGCCACCATACCAACCCTGGCTGCAGATCTTGTTTTTGTAGTCAAAGAACCACACAATCTGATAGTCCTTGCACTGCATGCCCATGTCAAAGTCCAGCAAGCAAGGGTCTGGCCAATCTGCATGTCAAAAGGTGCAAAGGTTAAGTGACTCTGAAAGGGTTAAAAGCTGAAAAAGCAAAGAGATTGAAAAGAAAAAAAAGAAACTAAAAAGCCCGGTACAGGATTGGTGGCATTTCCTGCTCGTGTGATTTCTTTTGCTGAATGCAAACCTTCACAGACTCCAGCCTGCCTCTCCCCATTCTTGATTTCGTCGCACATCCAAGCCCCAGATCCCTGGATGAATGTGGTGGCGGCCCCTTATTCCCCGCTGGTGCACGCAGGATCGGGCCCTCACGCAACCTCCCCCCGTCTATGCTCCAAGGTATTTGTCTTGGCAGTAACTTTTAATCCTTAAGTGTGTTTAAAGGCAAGGCGCACCTGCTAGACTTTAAGGCTTGATGAGGATTTAAACGGATGTTCCTTTCCTGCCCAGAAATGATAATTTAGGTCCAAATCCCAAAGTTTTTATTAGCATAGATAGGCCATGCGTGCTAGCAGCTGCTTTGCCATATAAGGAGGGCAGACTTTGGGACTTCCTCCGAGGTCTGTCATAAGATTTGCACATGGGTCTCTCCTGTTGCACCGAGAACTGGAGAAGACTCGGCTAAACAACCCATCCCAAATCCCCTGCTGTGTTTCATGTCTTTAGCCTGCTGAATAAATTCAGATTAGCATCCTCAGGGAATGTTTCCCCCAAATTGCCGGCTACCATAAATCCTCAGGCAGAGAGGTTTGCTGCAAGTGGATCAACAAGAGGAGCTGAGGTTGAGGTCTGCGCTGAAGCACATCCGTTTTCCTCCGGGCAGACCAACGCAAGCCTACACACCTTGTTTCCAAAGGGCTGGCGCACGAGGGGTTAAAGAAAGCCATGGGGGTGAGTGTCACCTGGTGGGGACAAGCCAGGTGAAGGCTTCAGAGGGGATGTCAGTTCCAGGGAGAGGGACCAAATGAGCGGGGATGCATGGGAAGGGTGAGATGATGGGACATGCAGCAAGGCAGAAATCCTGTCCAGCACAAGATCTCGGCCCCTCCGCTGCAGCAGGCTGCGGGGGTACCAGCAAGCCAGGCACGAGGTTCATGCTCAGCCCTTCCAACACCAGCAGCCAGACCCCGAGAGCAGCTTTGCAGCTCTTGTTGGCTGAACACACTGAGCAGCAGCATCTCCTCACACTCTCAAGTCCCCGCGGGAAGAAAACGAGCCGCAGGGCAAGCAAAATGCTTAAAGAAAAACGTAAGAGTGATGATTCAGGGATGAGGTTTGGATGCCAGATCCTTAGTCGGTGCCTGCGACAGGGCTGTGCTGCTTTGTGAAGCCTGAGAGCCCTTCCAGACCTTTGGAGTGAGGGTTGCAGCCTGGCCCTTACGGTACAACTGAGTGTAATAGCTGGGATAGGCAGATGGGTGAAACTGGGGGGGTGGGGTGGGGAGGGGGGGACCAATTAGCCAGATTTATGCAGATCTCTGGCACTAACTCCCCTGCAATCCCTGTCTGTTGGCCAAGCCCTTGTTGAGAGCTGTGTGCTAAGTCAAGGAGCCAAAACCTACTCTCTGCCCCAAACGGGGAGCGAGAGTGAGAAGCAGCATCAGGTGAAGTTCTGCATCCACACCGCATCTCTGTGTGCGAGAGAGGCCATGGGGCACAGCTCATCTCCCATCCCCATTAGAAACAGGACCTGGTTGGAGTCCCCCGTGAAGATCACAGTGACTTCAGGGGTCTCTAGATCCAGCATGGGGCAGACACCCCTCCAGTACAGGGCTCAGGTCTGCATGGACAGGGCGGTCATCTAGCTGCTGATCTGCTGGCACTCGCAGATGCTTTGGTGCTAGCGGGGCTCTCAGAAAGGCCACGTTGGGGGTAAGGCAAGGGGAAGACTGGTGCAAATGGCCAGGCTCTCGGTGAGGGTCCTGGCAGAGGCTCGCAGATGCTTTGGTGCTAGCGGGCCTCTGAGAAAGGCCACGTTGTGGGGCAGGTAAGGGGAAGACTGGTGCAGATGGCCAGGCTCTTGGTGAGGGTCCTGGCAGAGCCCCCTCCCAGCCCACCATCACCCCTACTCACCGCTCTCGGGCCCTTCCAGTGGCTCGGCGTTGAGCATCATGTTGGCCAGGGACACCTTGGGCTGCGCCGGGGTCTCTGAGGGGAAGAAGCAGCGGGGTCAGCCAAAGGGAAGGGGATCTGCAACAGCACCGTCATAAACAAACTCACTGGCCCCAGCTCCATCATGAGGGAAGCACACAAGTCGCAGGAGTCAAGTCTGGATCTGTTTACCCTAGCGCATACATTTCAGAAGTGTTTATTGGAGGCAGCTGACGGGATGAGTAATCCACAACCGCCCAGCCACGCTGGGACGGGTTCACCTTTCTCTCCCCAGCCGGCACCTCCGCTGCACGGTCAGGCTCATCCTCAGGGGTGACTGTGAAGGAGCACCCCCATGGCCCCACAGGACTCTGCTTGGGATGGCCCCTGCTCACCCCACAGCACGCAGCTGGGGGGCTTTAGAGGACTAGACGTGGCCTATTAATGGCTCCTCTGGCCTTAGAGAGGGCAGGGGAAAACCAGGCAACCTCCAGGGAGCAAGTAGTCCGTGATGGATCTTCTCTTGTTCCCCTGTAGCCCTCAAGGACTGTCCGTGCACTGCACACCTCTCCTTGACCACACTCCTACCATCCCTCTAGGAACTATGTTGTTGAGGACTGTCACCAGGAGATGAAAACCCTTGTGATGGAAAGCAGAACACGGTTCATATTGCACTGTGCCCTGCACGACTGTGCTATATTGCATCATGCCTCTTCCCAGGGCAGCCCATAGCTTGTTTTCCATGGGCAGGAGGGGGCAGAAGGGTTGGATTTGCTTTTCTCTGGTGGACGGTATGGGTGTGGGTAAAGAGGACAGTGCTGCCCATGGTCACAGCTTGTAGGCACAGGTGGCATCACCACTGCCTGCCCTGTTTGTTCCTGTTTGAGATTTACTGTATGGGAAAAATGCAGCTTCCCTGGGCATCGAGAGCTCCAACTCAGTGCAAGCAAATATTTCTTCTACACACTGATATCTTTTCTCAACATTTTTGTGGGCACGTTTATTACTCGCGAAGGTAAGAGACTTCAGACCTGATCCAAACCCACTGAAGCCATGGGAAAGGCTCTCCGTGGGCACTGGAATTGGCACTGAAGTACCAGAAGAAGCCAGATGCAACACTGGCAGGACCAGTGCAAACTTCTCCACACCACCAAGCCAAGTCACATCTACGCCAAACTATATTAAAAGAAAATTGGCTGTCTTACATAGCGACTTTTGGCCATGCCAAAGGGTTTGGTGAGGTTTACTGGGCACATGGAGCTTGCATCCCCAAAGGACGAAACCCTCTGTTTCATCTCCTCTTTGTGGGTTTTTTTGGATAATATAGTATGCGAATCAGGTGACTATGGAAATGACGACTGGAGAAGCAGCTTTTCTTGCTTATTTTGCAATCAGTCTGCTCTCAATTTACCCTGTTTAACCCTGTTTGACTGTTATTATTAATTACAGCAATGCCAGCTGGACTCCACCAAGACCCATTGTGCAAAGCCTCCTGCACACACCATAAGACAACGCCCCTCCCCAGGACGAGCTGTAATTCTCCCGCAGTCTGTGTCGATTTAACACCGCTGAAGTGTCAACCTGCGTTTGCCAAAGGAGCACATTTGCAGCCTTTCATAACCAGGTCCTGCTGCTGGTCAGGAGGATGCCAGATAGGCAGTGACACGACTGAGCATTACTAGGGCTGGGATCATTGGTAACAACTGATTTCCCATACCCTACATGGGGTTTTTTCCATTTTTGTGTCCATTTTATGAGAAAATAGATGCGTGTTTTCCCCAAGGGTACTTACTGGTGCTGAATGTCCCTGTGTAGGTGAGTTTGGGTTGGGATTTCTGGTAGCCGGTAATGACGACAAGGTACTTCTGTCCGCTTCTGAGTCCTCGGATGATGTGCTCGGTGCCGGTCAGGTTTTGCTTCTGCACGAGAGAGTGGTCATGTGCCAAGGTGACAGTGATATCAAAAGCGTAGGTGTTGTGTGGCTCGGGGCTGGCCCAGCGCAGCCTGGCACTGTTCTCGGTGACGTCTGTGATCTGGATGTCATGGGTCTTTGCTGCAATGCAAAAATAAGAAGCACTAAGCAAGGACTTGAAGAGGAAAGGTCTTAAGGAAAAAGTGTCCCAGGGCTGTAGGATCTCCTTCCCGGTCCACAGCCAGCTGTGGCATGTGCGAACCAGCTTGTGACTTTGCTGTCCTGGATGCCCAACCCAGAACACTGCAGGGAGGCTTTTTTTATTCATAGGCTAGATGATTTATCAAGTGGTTTATTTCCTTTTTAATAATCTGCTGCAATCTAGCAAACCAAAGCAATTAACTGTAATGACATTTACACAGTCTGAAATGCGCTTCCCAGCACAACTTTCCCAACAACTGTAAACGTGTCCAGCCAGCTCCTTCTCTAGGGTGCAATGAACTGCTGCAGATCTTCAAGCAAAACCTGCTCAAGGTCAGACATAACCTTAGACCTCAGGTTAAAGAAGCCATTAGGGAAAGGTTTTCCAGCTATAGCAGAGTACTGGATGAAACCTTTATAAACACTGCTTGGAAGCAGCAGTGGAGCAAGAAACACCCAGAGTTGTTTCTTCCCCGCAAGCTGATGAAAGCATGAGCCTTGAAAAAGCTGATTGCTTTTATGTATTGCTTTTTATTTATTATTTACACAGGGACACGCATTCACTGACTGGTTAAGTGTCCCTGTGCTTTGACACATGTTCTTTGTTACGTGTTCAACTGGTGCAGAGCTGCCTGCACCCTCTTGCTCAAACACATGGGAAAACTCCTTTACAC
>NW_010263654.1:88203-125839 GCF_000690775.1 Eurypyga helias | reverse complement strand
GCATTCCCAAATAGGTCTCCACACTGATTCGGTGATGAACTCACTGAACTATTTATATTAGCTGACGGAGAATTCAAACAATGCCGTTGTATGAATCACCGTAAATAGCAAAACTTAGCCAAGGGGTAACGCTACAAGAAAAACATGGAAAGCAAACGGGCCATGGTAGAAAGAGAAGTGCTCGGTCACTCTACTACTGAGCTAGGCAGCAGATGATGGATCATCCCACGTTTAGATGTCCTGCTTGTGTTTTGCCTAGAAACAGCCTGTCCTTCCACCCGGTTTTGCACAAAATTCTCAACACAACCTCCCTGTGCAGATGTCCAGTTTTGCACCTAAAAACTTGTTTCTGCAAGCACAAAATCTGGCCTCTTAGTGATCTGTCCCATAGGAATAATCCTCTTGGTGAGGGAGAAAAGCCACAGCCCACCGTGGCACAGACAAGCGCGAAGCAGTGCTCGCCTGGGGAGAGCCTTTCACGTACCGCCTTGTCTTCTCCTGCCGCCGGCCGCGGTGGTGCTGGTGCCCGCAGCGTTGCGGCCGGTGGCTTTGGCGTGGGCGGTGGTGCTTGCCGCGCTCTGCGTGGTGGTGGTGGCGTTCCCCTGGACCACGGTGCTGGCTGTGGTCTGCTCAGTGGTTCTGGTCTGGGCTGTGGTGCTGGCAGTGGTGGTTCTGGGGTGGGCGCTGGTGCTTGCAGCAGGCTTGATGCTCGTGCTGGCACCGAGGGTCTGGCTTACGGTCACATTGGGTGCCACGTGCCTGTCAAAGCAAAAGCAGATGATACGGTGTGTTTTTTGCCCTCTATAGAAGCAGAATTTTGGAAGTGGGGAGGAGGTGACGCAGAAACCATTGGCAAGAACCTCCCTGAGGTCAGCATATTTGTCAGCTTTAGATAAGCCCGCAGCCAAGCAGTGAAAGGTTCCTGTCACTCGGGGCACAAGTCTGTGTACACCAACTGTACGCACATGAAAGTCACTTCAGTAGATGGATCTGTAACATGCCTGATTGCAAGGGGCTCGACCTTCTAAAGCCAGGACAGCTCTGGACTCATCAGACAGTGATGAGTGAGTCTTGGTGACAGAAACTCTCACTTCTGTTCAGAAATTTCTGTGGTGGATACTGAATATCAGGTAGTCTAGGGCAGCCCAGCCTCTGAAAATGGTTTGTTGAGTGGAACCCCCCAAATCACTATCATTTTCTGGGATTCCTGACCTGCATGATGACAGTAGCATATACCTCCTTCATATCCTTATATATCCACATATAAATATGAAATTTAACCCAAATTTAAAATTATATGTGTACTTGTCTACCTGTCTCTAGTACATACATCTGTTTCTCTTTTGACACAGCACTGAAGGAACTCGTGAAATGCTGATAATCCTGATTGTTAGCATTGAAGTTGCTTTTTCTTTCTTTTTCCAAACAAGGACTGGGAAGCAAAGGCTACTCCCTCAGCCAGGTTGTTAGCAAAGCTCATTCTCTCACAGACAAACCACCACTTACACTGCTTTGTGTCCAGTGTGCCCGGGGCTCTGGTTCTTGGTTTGCTGATCACTCTGGAACCACTCACACTGTTTCCTTATCTCTGGAGACAGGTAGAAAGCGAAGTCACCTAGAGACAGAGAGAGCCTGGCATTAGACACTGGTGTTAAGGATGGTGGTTACCTACCAACAACACTTTACATATATTTCTTCTTGACTTTAAAAAAAACAACCACCCTCTTATCTTCTTGCTTGCTCTAATAAAAGCAATGGAATCTCTCTTGACGTGGTTACCGCAGCATCCTGGGCTGGGACATTTGTTATTCCAATTTACAAACACAAGAGCAGTAACTACAAGATAGCAGAGTCTGTGTGTCTTAGTCTGTCACATGTAAACAGCTTGTTTGTAACAAGGTACTTCCCACCACACAGTTAATATTTTTTTCAAGAGTTGGAAGTTTCCAGGACCCCTGTAAGTGGTAAACTAAAAAAGCAAACTGAGAAAACCTAAACATTTATTTCCAGGAAAGATGTGCTGTATGTTTTCTTGGTGCAAGACATTCCTGAACCAGTGGTTTATTAGCCCAAAAGACTGATTTTTCTATACTTTTTTGATAAAAATGGTTTTCCCAGAAAATTCCCATTTCTTGTCCTTGCTGGCCAGGTCTGTTCAGGATCTCTGGCTGTTGGCTCTAGCTGGAGATACAGCCCGGGGTCTGTAGCTAGGCTGACATAGATTTTCAAGGCACAATCTGGACATCCCAAAACACAGCAGCATTATTTATCCCTGCCCAAAGAACCCTGTTCCTCTGGTCCTTAAATCTGCATAAAGCAACTCCAGATCCCAGCCTGAGACATCCAAATGCCTCCTAGACTTGGTGTTTATGTTGAAGTTGGGAAGAAAGATATGCTGGTGTTCAGCAAGCTCAGGGGCTGTGCTAGGAGGCTGCTAGGCTGCAGAGGGCCAAGAGCCCAGCAAGACCAGATGCTATGGGACATGTTGCAGACATGACTGGCAAGCCAGGCAGGATTAGGCCAGATCCCATAGGTCGACCCATGGAGACCAAGCCAAACCAGACAGGAGTGCAAACTCTACTTGGCAGACTGCATGGGATGGGATGGGATGGGATGGGATGGGATGGGATGGGATGGGATGGCATGGCATGGCATGGCATGGCATGGACTGGGATGGCCAACAAAACCCCAGGCCAAAGTGAACAAACCCCAGACATGTTCAACCAGGTGGACCTATGAGCGGCAACAGATCAAACAGTACAGAACATCTAAAAAGAGACTAACTTCAGTGGTCTCCACTGCCCAAAGAGGTGGTCAGTCTACAGCCCACCCAACCAACAGGCAGGTAGGTCAAACCTGGCAGATTAACCCCTCTGAGGTCACATGTTGCCCCTTCCATAATATTTGGGCTGCAGCATACTTACTTCTGATAAAAGATGGCAGCAGTCTCCCAAAGCGTAGTAAGGGCTCTTCATGAAGCTCTCCTGGTTTATCAACCAATTTGAAGAACACATCGTTTGGCTCGCTAGCTAGGCTATAGATATTCTTGGCATTCACCTTCCTGCCAATGCCCAAAACAACAAAAAAGTACCCCTTGCATTTTGCATCAATAACAACCTTCTGCAGGTAGTCAAGTTCTTTTTTATTCACTTTTCCGGTCATCATCAGGACTATGACTTTTAGATCCCGAGGGTTTGGTGCACTTTCAAAAATATGAGCGATTGTGTGCTCAATTGCACTTCCTATAGCCCTTGTGCCATGGAGCTGGGTCATCTGGTTGTGAAGGTAATTAATGATCTTCTCTTTGGATCCATAATCAGTTAGTGAAAACTCAGTTTTTACTGGCGGGAAACTTGAGTTGGTTTCGTATTCATAAGGAGCTTGCTGGAGGACTGCCACTCTTGCATGGTGCTGAGATACTTGTGGCTCAGAGCTGATTTCCAGGTTACTTACAAGGTGGGAAATGTACTTCTTCATCTCGTTGAACTGCAGAGGGGTGGTAGACTCTGAGCTATCCATGATGAAGGCAATGTCAGTGTCTATGTCTGTTGGGGCTGCTCTTCTGTCTCTGAATACAGGCCTCTGGCTATCAAAACCACAGACAGGATCAGGGTCACACACATCTGGGGAAGAAATACAGTAGATTTCACCTGGAGGAACTGAAGCTGACCCTGTCTCATCATTGTAGAAATGTCTTGCATCCTATGAAACACTATCAACTCATGGACATTCACTGGTCCATTCCTTGATACCAAAGTAATTTCATCCCAAAACACATTGCCTAAATGTTGCCTAAATTGCCTTGGAGCACTCTATCATAAGTGGCAAAAGGCCATGTTTTAGAGCGTTTATCTGTCGGTATTTGGGCTGTAAAAGTGGGAACCAGCCAAAAAAGGAGCTCCTCTTTACAAAGTGGAGAATGGCCAGCGAGCCTCATTCACAACAGCAATGTTTTCAACTCAGCCTTAGAATATGAATTCTTTGACTTCAGCAGTAAAAAGGACTGATTCTCACCAGCCTTCCCTTCTGCATCCCTGACTACTGACTGCTGTGAAAACAGAAGGATTTGGCAACGTTCAGAGGAGAAATTGGATGCTTTACCCAGACAAATGTGACAAGTCAAGAGCCTGCGGATAGTTTCATTCAGCTGACCGCTGCTGGTTGGAAGAACAATGGCATGTCCAACTGCCGTGTTGTTGATCTGGTTAGGTGCAAACAGAAAAACATGGTGTCAGTAATGCTGCCTCCTGTTATGTTCAGCTCAAAGGAAGGGAGGACAAGCCACAAGCCTAAGAGATTCTCTACTGAGCACACTGGTTTTGGTTGATCCCATCTGGGAGATCCTAATGCCCCCAGTGTCAGCTACTGGGACTAGTTTAAAGATGTAAGTTCCAAGAAAAGGGTCAAGGATTTGAAGCAGTGCTCAGCGTGCTCATCTGGGGCTTTTCTGTTGCTTCAAATCTCTGTATGTCCACTCTCTCTGTGCCAACAAAGCTACCGTACTTCTACCTTCCCACACTCTGCCTTTCTGCCAGACCTTTCTCGCTGTGGGGACTGTCTTCTCTTTCACACCACACCTGGCACGCTGCAGCCCTGGTCTGGGGAACGAATGGCTTGTCATAACCTCACGGTATTTGCCGTGTCTTGGATTTCTCTCCTGATTAGACATGCTGCATGAGTTTGGCCAGCAATGCTTGCTCAGCGCTAAGCACTTGAAGGGCCTGTGGAAGCCAACCCCTGCCTGTGGGAGCAAACGCCATCAATCTTCCCAGCAAACCAGACTGAGGTCATGAGCAGAAAATGAAAGAAAGGGTGAGTGGCCCTGACCTCCAGTGCTCTGGTGAGAACCGGATCCTGCCTGCTGGTGAGGAACACGGGCATGACCCCGGCGTCGTAGAGCTTCAGCACGGCGTCGTTGAGCTGTGGGGAGGCTCTTGTGTCCCCGTTGCTGAAAAAGACAGCCACCTTCCTCATAAGGAAGCCACTTCGGGCACGCTTGAAGGTATTCCTGGCCACGAAAGACATGGCAGTCTCCAGGCTGCGTGGTTTCGTGGTCAGGGTTGCCTGGAAGTTTTGGATCTGCTGGAGGAGGCTCGATTTCTTCCTGGCATCAGCAAAGCGGATCTCTGTGGTGACCTCATTGTTGTAGGTGACCAGGGCCACCCGGGCACCCCGAGGACAGTTGCTCTCAGCGATGGTTAAGTTGTTGACCACTCTGAGCACGGTTTGCTTCATCCTGTTGAAAACCTCCCTCACAACGCCCGAGGAGGTGTCAATAGCGAAGGCCAGCTCAGTTGGGAAGACAGGACACTCCTTGGGACCTGCCATAAATGTGTATTGGGATCAAATAGTGCCCCCAAGTAGTTCAGGGTACAAGGACCACGTCCTTGGCAGGGGTAAATCATTCATACCACCTGGGTGGGGAGAGCAACAACTCTCCACGCACTCACACTGGGTTTAGAGGACTGAAAGTGACTTACCATAGCAGCAAGCTGTGGAAAAGATGGGGGGAAAAAAAAGCAGTTTGATCAGTCCCATCCGTGTATCATGATGGGCATAGGAGGGTAGAGACAGGGAATTAGCGAAGCACTGATGTACTCACGGCATTTGTCCTTGATGTTCTGCACAAGCGCACATTGCTTTAGAAAATAAAATGAGAGGGAAAAAGGGGAAAAAAAAAGAAAAAAGAGGTGTAACACAGCCAACAAAAAAGTATTTCAAACCAAGAGAGAAATGATGTCGCACTTACATCTCTGGATTCTCCTTTGTCGCCTTTAAGTCCCTGTTTAAAAATAAAGATAAATTAAGTGCAATGTGTATTTTCAGAGTGTCCTATGAACCCAGTTGGAATAATTATTTAACCAGGGGTCATGCAGAAGCTAAGGGTAAACGTGCCTGTTTTCAGTTGTGTTTCCAGCAACAGGGGGAAAAGTTTTCCATGAGAAAACCTAGCCGAGGCCAAACCCAAAACGGACAATTACAACGCACTAGATTCACACGTGCAAAGCAGGTCAAGTCACCTTGGCCGCCCGAGGGTACTCTGTGCCAGTCAGATTGGTCACGGACCGTATCATGTGTGGGGTGATAAATGATAAAGAGCTGAGAACCTCCTCGAAGGAGCTTTAAGTGGCATACTGCCACGCGGAAATCACAGTAAGAGCCTTTTTCCTTTTGCTGTGCATTGCGGTTTGAGGATGGGTGAATATTTATCAATGATAAACAGCTTTTTAGGAATTTACAGGGACACGGCCAAGACAAATAAAGAGGAATTTGCCCAACTTGAAATCAGCAGGAGGTGGTGATGGCATATTTTTCAATCCTTGGCACCAATAAGGGCTATCATGTTTCTTAGAGAAGCAATCAGGAGTCTCTCCAGGGAGGAAGCCAGAGGCTCCATCATCAATGCAATGAACACTTACAGATGGTCCAGGGTATCCAACCTCTCCTTTCTGACCAGGTGTCCCAGGATCTCCTGCATTTCCCTAGAGAGAGAGAGAGAGCAGAATTGTCCTCTCCATGAACATCTGGAGGTCTCCCAGGATGGGGGCATCTTTCAGGCTGTTCATGCAGAAGGGAAAAATTGTGTCATGGTCCAACTTACTCTGCGGCCTCTGTTTCCTTTAGGGCCGGGGCCTCCAGCAATACCACGGTCGCCAGGTTCACCCTGGTTAGGGAAAAACACAAATGGTAGCTCCAGATCTGCACAGGACCATAGGTAACGGCTACTTTGCTCAGAAAATGAATGCATAGTTCATGGGCTGCACCGTACCTTGGGCCCTGCGTAGCCTATGAAGCCGCGTTCTCCCTGAAACAACATAAAGGTTTATTTGAATGTGTTTTCAAAAAATGGACCTGATTCTGCAGGCAGATCTGTAACAACTGAAGGAATTAATTGATGGAGGGAAAAAAGAGAGATGGCAAATGCATTTTGGAATTTTGTTTCTCATATGTTTAATAAAAAGCAAATAGCCACTCCTTTTAAAGTCTGGTTGTTCCTCTAAGGTTAACTCCAACTGTAGGGGAGCTGTTTGAGATGCTGACACGTTGTCTTAAAAGCCCTGCAGACATTCATGGGGCTCTCCGGCTAAAAGGTATGACCACATTATGCTCCCTCCTTGGAGAAGCCAATTTACGTAGGCAAAGCCAAGACAAAGGCAGAAGGGAAAGGTTTGAAGAGCCTTGCCTGATCTTCTCACCAGCGTACACACAGGGCTGGGATTTCCCCCTCTGTGTATCTGATTTTGCCTAGGCTCTGCCCTTTCTCACCTGCACCAGAGACCTTGGCTATTTCCTTGTCCTTGGTAACTCATGTTTGTAGATGAGCATGCTGAGCGTACACCTACCTTTCTGCCTTTAGGACCTGGGCCACCAATTCCGTCTCGTCCATCATCACCCTAAAATTGGAAAGCTAAAGTCATTAATATGCAGTCACATGTGAACAGCTTAAACCTCACAGCTCTAGTGGCATCAATAGACAAGTCTTCCAAAGATGAAATCATTGCAAGGAAAAAACCAAAAAAAGATGCAAAAAAGGTGGTACCAAAACCACAAATCTGAATTAAAACCTGCTTAGGACACACATATAATGAGCATAACCCAGGTAGAAGTCTGCAATGGGGGGCAGGTTAGGAGTTCAGTCGGTGCTAAGGGTGCACTTATAGCTCTGTTTGACCCAAACTTGTCCTCCTTGCTTTGCACAAACCATTTTTTTCCTCAGTTGGCTCCTCATTATACAGAGTAATGAGAATCAGGCCCCCTGAAAGTACTCAGTCAATACATCCTTTTTACAGGTTACGTTGGAATGGGGCATGGGGTCAGCTCAGTGTGTCTACCCATGCCTCATGCAATGAGCCAGGACAAGGCCAAGCAACTCCGGACAGCCTCTGCCCTGCTGACTGATCTCTGAGACATTAAAAGTCACTTTTCAAGTGAATATAATTCACTTCCTTGAAGGGACTAACGTTACCAACTATGCTCATGCCAGCTGACAACATAAAGCGGATTTCCGTGTCTCATATTGTACTGTTCAGGATGCAAAGTCCATAGGGGAGAAAAACACTCTGCTGTGAAAGGCTGTGGCCCATTTGCCACAGGAGAGGGTTCATCCTTAAAGGTGTGAGTGAACAGCCACACTTACCATTTCTCCTCGAGGGCCCTGCTGTCCAACTGGCCCTTTGGGTCCAGGGTTTCCAGGCTCACCCTGGAAAACAGGAGCATCTGTTAAAGCATGTGCTGAAACCTCTTGCTACTCTGAGCCTTCCCCACCCCATCAGCACTGTTTTCTTCAACACAGACCAGTCTTCTGCAGTACTTGCAGCAGAAAGTCATGACTCGACCTGCAAGGCCACCAGTCCTACAGAATGCTTGCTCTTTAGTGGGACCTTTAAGTGATTTCAGGAAAGCTGACTTGGAATACCAGCCAGCTCTCACCAAAGGATGGTGTTTGATTTTTATAAACACTGCATAAATAAAAGCTCCCAAGATCTGGGGATTTTGTAGGTGCAAATGGACTGTGGAGCAACCATGGAAATGAACCAGTTGTGTGTGTGAATCTGGAGTGAGAAAACCGTAAGGAGGGTCTGGAGAGATCCAGCACAACTGCCTCGCCATGTGGGCATTAGCTGAGAATCCGGCCTGGAAAAATTGCTTGGGAATCTCAGTTACTCAATTACTTTTGCCTCTCTGCCCGTGCAATGAAACACGAGCTTAATGGAACAAAAAGAGCACTGAACTTGCTCTACTCCACACTGTGCAAGCCAGTGAAAATGAGCTCATTTTGCTCCAAGAGATTAATGTCAAGTTGGTTTTTGTTAAGCTCACTCTTATACAGAAGCTTTTCATTGCTGTTTTTGTTGCTGATGCCCAATATTCAGGAAGACATACCTTTCGTCCCAGGGGACCGATCCTGCCCCGCTCTCCTGGGGTTCCTGGTGGTCCACCACCGGCCTGGAATGGAAACAGGGAGAGACATGCTGGCAATGTGTCAAGGAAACTGGGTGGCAGAAATTAGGGGATTGGGTGACCATAGAATTAGATGTATTAACTACTAGGGCCAGTGCCTCTCAAAGCACCTTACGAACTCCAGATGTCTAATTCACAATCAGAAAGAGCTGAAGGACCAAGTCAGTTCAACACAAATAGCAGCAGCAACTTATATTATCCCCAGAGAACCCGCCCTGGGAAGGTATAAGCAGGAGGGGCAAAGTCCTGCTCAGAACGGGGAAATGCAGGATGTGTCTGGCTTTATGGCCACGAGTCTTGCTGAGGTGTGCAGCAGGAGGGAAAAAATAAATGCAGGGGCTCCCCCAGCCAGCATGGGAGGTGGTCATGCTCCAGCTTCAGAGGCTGAAACATCACAGAGGATGCCCTGCCAGTCACTCAGGGATGTTCTTTAAGTGATTGCAAAAGATAATGGCTCAAACGCTGAAGTCCTGACCTCTTTGTGGTTGCTTTTAACTCTTTCTTTTCTGTAGTTATTGATGAAGAAATGTTTGGCCTAATTTGAGAGGAGAATCATACTGGAAGTGTGTGTTATAAGAGAATGAAGCAGAGTTGGTTCCCTAGAAAGGGGAATGGAAAGACACACTGGCTGCATCTTATTAGCTCAGCGAGACGTTCCTGCCGAGCATGGTTGGGTCAATGGCTGAGAAGCAGCGGAAGGGTTTACCCTGGGTCCCGGAATGCCCTGGTCTCCTCTTATGCCTGGGGTGCCAAGCTGGCCAGGCGGACCCTGTGCAGGGAGAAAAGAGAGACTGTGTCAACACACGTGGGCAGAAACACACCAGTGCTACACAAGATCGTGAGGGAAAGCAAATGCTACAGTGCTCGAGAGATGGTTTGTAAACACGTCCCACCTTCGGTGGTGTGAGCGCAACGGCAGGCTTGATGCCCCAGGCAGGACCGCCAGGCCACTGTGAACCCAAGACCACCCAAATCCCAACAGTCCTCGCTGCTGAGACTCTTGGAGGAAGTGGCTGTGATGGAATAACCCAACAGCATCGTGAGGTAACACATTTATGTTGCTGTAAGCTCACTGACCTGTGGCCCTCTCATGCCTTGTTCTCCTGCCGGTCCCGCTTGACCGAGCGATCCCTTGGTACCCTTGAAGTGCAAAACAGGACAAGGCAGGTTAGCATGGGGGGATGTTTCCCACCTTGGGGAGGGAAAGGAGACCTCAGGACATTTACAGCTGCATAAAGATCAAGGAAGAACAGTTGTTTGGGATTTCCTGGCAGAATACGGTTATAGCAGAGAATGAGCACAAAACTGGGGGAGTAATTTGCCTCCTGCAATCAACGAACATCAATGTCCTTTATACTTTGGCCCCGTTATACTGCTCCAGCAACATGCAGACAAAGCATCTGACCAGGGAATGTTACAGAAAATGGGCTGCAAATCCCACCCGGTTTTGCACCAAGTCCAGTAAGGAGCATACAGAGATGAGCCTGAGGAGGAGGAGAGAAATTTGGAAGAGAGAGGAGGCAGAGAGGAAGAAACAAAGCCTGCATTTTGGCACATCCCACTGGGTGGTGTGGCTGCCTGGTGGGTGGCATGGCAGGAGCATCAGGAGTTGTCCCCATCACCACTTACCTTAACTCCTATCAGTCCCCTTCGTCCTGTCATGCCCTGCAAACAAAGAAATGATGAGACTCATTATGCGAGTGTGTAAGCACATGCTTCTCTGTTGCTTTAAGATCCCTGTATCACCACTTCTTGTAATCCAAAATTATGTTTGAATGGTTTAAACTACTGGAGAGAGAGAGAGAAACCCACATGGCCAGCTCTCTGAATCAAACTTTGGCACGTCTTCTCCTTCCACAAAGCCCCCAGCTCTCCACCGCATAGGTGAGCTGCTCCCTCACACATGCAGGGGCGTGCCACAGTCCCTGGACCACATACTCCGAGGGACAGGCGGCAGCGGAGCAGCAGGGAATGCATTCCCAGATGTCCCAGCTACACCAGTTCCAGTTGGATTTTGCCTTTCAAAAACAGCAGCCAAATGCAGATGCCAGAGTAAATCAGCTCCACTGATCTGAGTGCTGAGTTACTTGCATGGGAATAAATTCAGGATTAGACCCTTAAAGCCTACACAGGCCAGGACACCACCAGGCATTTTCCTCTTGAGGGTTTTGGTGTTTGGGGTGGGGTTTTTTTGTGTGTGTGGGGTTTTTTTTGTTTGTTTCTTTTGTTTGCTTGTTTTTAAAGGTTGAACTCCTGACGCTTGTGAAATAAAACACATGAGAAGGCAGGAGGGAAAAAGCTCTTGGCAATCTAAGCTGGGCCCCCACTGACTGCGGGTCTGGCAGCTCACCTTCCTCCCAACTCCACCGACTTGTCCGTCCTCCCCCACCAGACCTGGTTCTCCCTAAGGGCAAAGCAAAACTCAAGTGAGAGACCTGAGATAAGCAGGCACTGGAAAAATAGGTTTAGTTCTCAAAACAAATCCTTCTGCGCACTGACAGAAGTTATTCAATATTCCCGCATGGGTGGACATCCTTCTAACACCTCACAGAGACTTTCCACCAGGTTTCCGAGCTAGCACAAGCCGACATCCCCATTCTTTGGGAATTCTGACATTTTAAGATGCATTTTTTATTTTGAGCTGATATGAAAACAAATTAGTGACGAAATTTTCCAAGGAGCGTCTGGTTTTGGGTTTTTTTCCAAGGTTTCAGGTGAAACAGGATGTTCAGATTTGGTATCATCTAAACAGTTCTCTGCTTATGCATACGACTCACAAGAACATATGAAGTTAATTTCCAAGTATAAAGTTGTTTTCAGTGACAATATCCCCAAAGGCATTGTAAAATAATAATTGGGAAAAAATAAAAAAGTGCTTTTTAACACAAAACATCTTCTAAACTGACGTCTTCCCAGAGAAAGTTTTGGTTGCAAACCAACAGCATTTTCTAGTGGAAAATGTTTCCATCTGACAAGGCACGATGTGTTTAAGAAACATACACATCTCTGGAATCAGCATTTTTTTCTTAATTTCTCTGTCCCATCCTATTGTAAAAACCAAAAAACAACAAAAGACAACAAAGAAACGTTACCATTGGTCCAATTTCACCCTTTTGGCCTCTGGTTCCCCGTTGAGTGTTATCAGCTCCTGAATCTCCCTGAAAGCAACAGAGCAATGAGAAACATCTGTGTTCAGTGGGACACGAAAATCAGACATCGTAAGCTGCTCTGCTATAGCTCAGAACCAACATTGCTTTTCCTTTCGTCTCTTCTGACTGAATTAGATGAAGTATTATTGCTGTTTTCAGACAGACAGAGCTTTTCAACTGAAAAATAAAAATATTGAAGAGGAGGAAAGGGAATTTTAATATAATGAAACAGTGATTGACGGATTGGTATCTAGAGGCATGTGTTACCCACATGTCATCTCCGAATTCTTGCTCTGCCTCTGGACCTGCCCCTGTCAGGCGGCCTTTAATAAGCATGAGTGCATGCTTGCCCACGGTCCCCAGGACTGGTGGAAAATGGGTGGAAAATCTAGAAGATGCCTTAGCAATATTTACCGGATCTCCACGGAGCCCACGGTCACCTCGTTCTCCTCGTTCGCCTTTAACTCCCTTATCACCCTGCAGGAAGAGGTGGAGAGTTAGTGAGAGCAGCCCTTACCTGCCAAACACACCTCTGCTGCCACATATCTCTGCCCGAGTCCTCAGCCCTGAGGGGACTATGATGGCTTTCCACCCTCCCCTGACTCAAATCCGCCTTTTCACCACCACTTAGCCCCATTGTAAATATGAAAAAAGCCTACCCTCCTGCCAGAGTATCCCTTCTCTCCAGAGGAGCCAGGCAAACCCTTGTCTCCCTGAAAAAGAAAAATATTTTAGAATATACGCCGGTTTCAAGGCACTTAGATGCTTCATTGAAGCATCTCATTACAAAGAGAAAAGCAATTAATAAAATGACTGACCTCTTCTCCATCAATGCCATCCAGACCCATTTCTCCCAGTTCACCCTGCAGAAGAGAGGTGAGGGGCAAACGCTCACTAAAGGAAAGGGGAACGGAAGGGGGATACTGATGCATCCATACGCTCACCGCTGTGGCGTGAGGAAATAGCTCCATACCTTTTCTCCTGGGAATCCCCGAGAACCCTAGAGAGATCAGAAAAGGGAGTTACTCCACTTTTGCCTTGTTCATCACGGTGAGAAGCAGTGGGGAAGTGGGGGCTGTGCTTGGTGGCAGACTCGGAGCCAGGACTAGTTCAGGACAGCCAGGACTTGATGCACCTGGGTTCGACTGTCCCTTATTTCTCTTAGGACAACCACCTTCTTCAGCTACCTCCTCAACACTCGTGCCAAGATAAAATACATGCATCATGGGGTTTAGCCAGCTGATCCAATAAAATAGCTTGCTCCTTAGCCACAACTCTTTCTCCACTGCCTTTACTTTCTCCCTGCACCCGTTTTTATATGGACTCAGATCCAGTTACAGTGCCATTGTCTGAGGCTGAACAGCTTTTTAAAGAGACTCAGTATCTCAGCTGCAAGTAATGGGTTTGGTTCATGCACTCCTCTGCTCCCTGCCAGGGGATCCTGCAGTCAGACCAAATGGCAGGAAACATCCCCTTAATAGTGCTGAGTATTTCCCATAAATATTGTATGTTTCACCACCTTTTCTGGCTTATGGCACAGCTGCTGTCCTGAACCATGTGCTCAAGGTTGCTCTTTAAAGCAGCAGCCATGGCTCACTTTCCTCCCGCCTCCCCAACAGCAGACATCCATCCACACGCTGTCCCAGTCCTGGGCCAAGACACGCACACGCCACTTCTTGGTATTAAGGACAAATCCGTCTCTTCTCACATCTTTCCCCTAGAGCCAGACTGCAGAAAATAAATCAGCCTTGTCTACAGATGGAGCTTGGGTCACCGGGCTGCCCTTTTGCTCTTCATAGCAATGCTAAGGCCATGACACCTCCCGAAAGCTTTGGTGGTTGGCCAGGTCCACTCAAGTGGACTTGTGGCTGTTGTGTGACATCCTAACGCAGCAGGAGTTGCCCTCAGTGGACTCCCACCAGTCAGAATCCGGGCCTGCTCTGTACAGGCTCCTTCTGAACATACCTTGGTTCCTCTGTGGCCGGGGCACCCCTGGAAACCCTGAGTCCCATTCACACCCGGTGGTCCACGCTCACCCTGTTGCATGGAAGGGAAAATGCAAAGGTCAGTATTTGCCCGCAAAGCACATTTCTTCAGCGAGCTGCATGCATCAGCAAGCACGGGAGGTGGGTTGGAAGCACAGGAGTAAATGGAGCAGCAGGTTTTGAAAGGTCAATATTCAGCCACCCCACCGTCTCCTGCCCACAACCTTCATCCCGTAGACGTTGACTCTCCATTGCTGAGAAACATCCTTGCCAAACTCTCAGCTATGAAAGAGCTTTATAAAACTTCTCCTTCAGAAATAAAATGGCAAGGAAAAGCCCTCAGAGCTCTGCATATATGTCTAATTCCATCCTGACCCTACAGCCCCAGGAAAACACTGCATTGCACGCGATATCTGACAGCAGCTCTTGGCCTCTGCCTGTGATACTGGAAAAGCGATGAGCACCGCCAGCTCCTTGGCCTCAGCTTCACCTCCTGGGTGTGATACTTGGGGAGTTGTTTATTCCGGGGGTGACATGGGATCCATGAAGTAAGGGTTTGGATGGAACAATGCTAGTAAGAAGTCATGGGACTCGTGTTGTCTGCCACTGTGATGGGTAGAAACACCCCGTCTTGGACTAACACAAATCTGTCAGCTGCATGTGATATGGATAACTGACATAGGCTGCAGCTTCAGTGGCGTTAGGGATTTTATTGTGTTCACAATCTCACTGCCGTGCTCACAGGTGTCTGGGACCAGCTGCAAACATTCCCAAGTGCCTTGGAGGAATATCACAGAGCTGGGTCACACCAAATAACAGGAGTTATCCCCCTGCATCATGCCTTCTCCAGCTCTCAAGGAATTCCTTACTGACCTCCCAAGAGTAGCTGGAACCAGCAACTCAGGCCATCAGCTAGGGGAGACACAAAGTTCTGCTTGCTCTCTTATCTAACCCTTCTCTACATCCCCAGCATAAAATATTTACTGACAGTGTCTCTAAGCACTTCTCTGTGGTGAGGTCCCTAATTTGGGCAGTACCATGCAGGAGCAATCACTTACCGGTCCTCCTTCATCACCAGGATAGCCTCCATAGCCAAGATCACCCGTGGCACCCTAGAAGACAACAACGAGGATTCCGCATTTCTTTCATAGTCCTGTGATCTCCCTCTAAATTGACATTCAAGGGTTTCCTAAATTTACACAAAGCAGTTCCTTGATCATCTCTGTAAGCAACTTAATGGAAAAAAACATCTCTCTCTGACATCCCTAAATTGTTTCACAAGAAACGGTGAGGAAAGGGAAGAAGAGCAGCTCCCAACTGCTGTGCAGGGCCCAGGGCCAGTTTTAAAATGGGACGTAAGTGAAGATGACCTCCCCATTAGCACCACCCATTACGATGTATGCAGCCTGAACGTCACCCATCTCCCACCACCGTGGTGGACGTTGACCTTGCACAGGGACTCTTCATCCCCAGTTGAGGTGACCTACCTTTGGTCCTATGGGGCCCGGCACACCTCTGTCCCCTCTCTGCCCCGAGCACTTGCATGGGACCTTGCAGCACGTCCTCTCTGCGATGTTGTCCTGCAGCAGAAGGCACATGATGCAACAGGAAAGTGTTAGAAACCTGGCAGAGCCTCGGTGCTGCAACTCCTGCAACCCCTTGGGTCTGTGCAATCGTTCCTGTGCCTGTGTTGGTCTGGCAGCATTTTGGGGTCTCTCTGCCTTGAAACAGCCACGACAGCAGGAGAAAGAGGTGTGTGTTGGCAGACTGGTTAGGTTGCATGGTTAGGAAGCAGCAGTCAACATTGTCTTTTGGACAGCAGAGGCAAGGGTTTAAATGGGAACTGTCTGGGGCAGAAATTGTAGAGGGCATTTACTAGGAGATCAGACACCAGAGCGGTATCTTTCACTGAAGAGAACAACATCAACTCCAAAAAAAACAATCCAGGCTGTGGAATAGACCACAAGAAAGTCACTGCAGCAAGTAGCTCACCAGCAACCCGCAGGCTAAGAACAAATTGTGAGCACACAGCAAGAAAGAAAAAGGAGGGGAAAAAAAAAAAAAAAGATACGGATTCAGAGAAATCACAGCTTGGTTTTGCATCATCCACTAGAAAGAAAAAGAAAATATCATTTTCTTTGCCAAGTACATTGCTGGCTGCAAACATTTCCTGCCAGCTTTGCACATTTACGTTTTGAAAGGATTTTCCTAGGCAACTGAATTACGTGGGGATAGGCTGAAGTCTAGCTCTTATCCCCAAAGACAAGGTTCACTCCCACGTGGCTGCACTTTGATTTGCAGAGAAGCGCCCAGCAAGGTTGCCGCAGGGATCAGTGGTTAAGCCTAGTCTTATTAAACCTGCTCAAAAAGGAGCTCAGTGATGCTGGTAGCAGATGTGAAGTTGGTAGCAACTGGACATACTGGGGTTGATAGCAAAGTCAATGTACTCGGGTGGGGTTACATACATTGGAGGGAATTAAGGAATATATATATTCCTATATATATATAGGGAAGTATAGAGAAGTATATAGGGAAGTATAAGGAAGAAAGGAAAATTTAATCTGTTTAAAGCATGTCTGGAATACAGGCAGCTTATCAGTTTGGGAAAAGAAACCTAGAAAGCAGTTTTTCTGCAAGAGATTTAGCACTGACAAGGCATGACAGTGCATTACCCATAAGGTTAAAAAAACCCCACATTATAAATGGAGGCAGAGGATGGGCTTTTTTAGCACAGCAGATTGATGTCCATCCCATTTGACCCAATCCCATGCGCTGTAGCCTCGGCTGGAGTAGAACTTCTCCAGGAGTGGTACCAGACCAGGCAGTACCAGGATCTGCTCTTAACTCTATTTGCTGTGGCGTCTATAAAAAGAGCTGACGTGAGGTAGGGAGGGAGAGGACCAGAGCCAAGAGGGTGTAATTCAGCCACAGTTCAGCCCCGCAGGAGATCCAGACATCGGCTTTCCTCCAGCATTACAAGGCAGAGCTGCCTGTGCCAAGTTACTTACAAGCTGCTCTGCCAGCTCGAAATCCAAGTCCAGCAGATTAACTCTGAGCGGTCTGTTGTAGGTGAACCCACGTCCAAACTCCAGCTGCATCACTTTGTCAAAATTGCTCACTCGATCCAGCCCAACAAACATGAGAGCATTGACACCTGAGAGGGGGGAGAAGCAGAAAGGGCTTCATGATGGGGTAAGGTGCTCTGCAGAGCCTGGGCCCCCTCCCCTGTAAGGCCAGGTCATTATCCACCTCTTTGGTTGCAAATGGAGCATTATTCAATCAAGGACAAGCACATTCAGTGCAAGTTACCCACACCCTTAGGTACCAGCAGGCAGCTGAATATCAGGAAGGCAATGAAAAAGAGCAAGTGCATGTAGAAGTCATTAAATCCTTGTTCGTTACTATCAAAAGCTGGTGGATCCATGACAAATGGTGGTAAAATGGGCCACATGTTAACATGGACAATAATCATTGCCTTGAAGAGTAAGAGAGTTACCTTCTGCATGCAAAGCAGATGAAACTGTCTCCAGCTCATCTATCGAGTCATCTGCACCATCAGTAAAATGGATTATGACCTGGGAGAGAAAAAAATTTATGTCAGAACCCCAAATACTTCAGGTATGAAACATCATCAGTGTGCAACCTGAAGACCCTTCTTCCAAGGGATGCTTCATCTGAGCGGAGATAGAGGAATTGCTACGCCCTTTTCCAGGCCACAGAGCTTTGCATTTCTGTGCCAGGAGTCTGCACTTCATATCATGCAGGTGTTTGTTGCTAAAGCACAAAGAAGGAAATAGCTGGAAAGGAAGAGTTTGCAGTCAAGAAGTGCTCATAGGTACTGGCTGCAGCGATACTCAGCCATGGTCAGGACAGGACCTTGACAATGCAGGGAGTGTGCAGAAAACAAGATGGGCTTAAGTGACCAAATTTATTAGGAATAAGATTATTTATTTAACGAATAGTTTTTAAAAAACGTATTATGAATTTATGGTTGCTTTACCAATACAAATACATCAGAAGTCAGCTTTCCTGGCCAACACCATCCCAGTGGCCTTGCTTTTGACTTACCTTGGTGCTGCCAGCGGGCACGGAACTGAATTTGCTCAGGTAGGACCTCAGCGTGTCCGCCGTAAGGAAATAGGGCCCACGGGTGCGCATGCCCTGAAACCTCTCGAAGAGCTCAGGCTGATACTCAGAGAAGTCCAGTCCCTCCACAGCTGCTCCCCGGGCCTGGGCCATGATGGCTACCCTGACGTTGGGTGTCTGGTTGCCAGTGCAGCTGATCTTCTGCATCTGTGTTATTCTGTTCAGCGTGGACTCGACTCTGGACTCCAGACTTCTCTGGGAACTGAAGATATTTTGTCCAGGCCCAACATCCGTGACGTCGAAGCCAATTATCACATCTAAGTCGCAATCTGAAAGGGAAGTGCAGAAAGAGAGGAGACCGTCACCGTTGAGCAATACAACAGCTTTTCAACTAAACTTTTCAAACTTTCCTGATTATTCTGTTAGTCATTATAGAAGACACTCTCTGCATCAAGAACTGCCACCATTCGATACACAGGTGCCTTCTACTTCCTTTCATCATAGCAATGGTAACCTAGGAAAATCTGCATTTTATTAATTTTAATTTATTTTTTTCCTGTACAATTGTTGCTTAGCATTGCGGGGAGCTGACTAAACCAAGACCAGCAGAAATTTGCATTTTCAGCAGGCGGCCAAGACTGCTGCTTTCTCTCCCCTGTGTGAAAATCTGTCAGGGTGAATGCACATTCTGCCTGGGCTTGCAGCAGCCACCCTGCAGTCATGGGGTTGTAGGAGGTGACAACCAGGTAACTGATCTCAAAGCCCCTGAAAGGTGGAGCTAGGATTTATATGGGATAGCTGGGAAGTAGGGCAGAAAGAGACATTGAATTTTTCAGCCTGAGCTAATGAGGCATCGCATGGTTTTGTCTTTCTGCTGGAGTATTTAGTGTGGGCTTGGAGCCATGCTGCAGCCATCTAGCTGCCGGTGGTCTGGAACACGAGGAGATCAGGCTGCTGGATGCCTTTCATCTGGATTTAACATCTCCTGTGCCTACGTGGGCTTTCAAACTGAGAGGTGTTTGAATTTTCTTTGATATTAATCACACTGCTGCTGCGCTCGGGAAACACTCATGGTTACCACCAGCAGCAGTTTGCTTTTCCTCTTGCTCAGTTTTTCCTCTCGGCTGGAACTGCTGCTCAGCTCAGGGCTGATGTGGCTCTCCTTCAGCTTTGCCAGAGGTTCGGAAGACGGCTCCGCTCAAAAGGCAGAGGGCTCAGCCGCAGCCACTTGTGCTTGGAGTACAACTTGCCGTACTATAGTAAGTTAAACCAGCTGCTGGGAGCCTGGTCTGACGGCAATACCAACTTGCTTACTCACCCCAATTCCCTTCACTTGGCTTCTGGAGTAGCCAAATAATGCGATTCCTTCTTAAGGTAATTTTACCTTAAACTACAACCACTTGTGCCCTAAGCTTTTTCTCATATATCTGTCACAAGATCAAGTGGGCACCCTGGGTGTTCTGGCAAGAGAAATTCTGACTTCCAGCACACCATGCATGCCAGGGGCTGAACGGCCAAGAAGACCAACTGGCTTGTTAGCATCACAGTGGGCAAAATGAGGACCATCACTTTTTGTTTTGGCACTAAACAAGTTTTTCAGACAACATGATACTGGCGTCATGTCCCTACACATCTGAGAAGGAAGTCCAAAGGCAGCTAAATAAAGGAGCTCCTCTGATGCAGTGGTAGGAGGCCAGTGATTCAGTGCCTTACTCATATCTGAAATTATTCCATCACGATGCCATCTCTGCCAGTACACCGGTCATTCACGTGCTGAAGTACAGGGACAGGCAGCTCTCGTACCAAAGGTTTGCAGCCTACTGCTATGCTCATGGAGGAGGCCTCAGCCCATGCTGCACCTCAGGCTGTCGGTGAAGCACAAGAGCAGGCTGGACAAGTCCATCAAAACATGTTGGATATTAAAAACCACCCCCGGGAATAACCTGAGCACATTATGAAGGGATCACACTTACCTCTTGTAACGTCCGTCGGTCCTAGGCACAATTTCTCCTCCATAGCGGCTTCCAGCGTAACCAGGACCTGCTCATTCAGCTCAGAGAGCTCCTGGGCTGTGGATGCTCTGAAACTTGTGGCGCTCTCGCTGGCCAGCCTGCTGACTTCCTTCAGGTCGATGTTTCTCACGCCGACTGCAAAGACCTTGACGCCTTTCTGAGTAATTTCCATGGAGGCACTTGGTCCGTCATCAGAGGACTTCCCACCCGTGACGATGAAGGCGATCTGGGGCACCCTCTGGTCAATTCGACTGCCGGCCTCCTTCACAAAGTGTTTTGCCTGGATATGCTTGATGGCTGCGCCGGTGTTTGCCACTCGGCCGCCTTTGTAGATCACTCTGTTGATGGCATCTAAAATCTGAGGTTTGGTGGAATAGTCCTTGAGGAAAAACTCATCAGTGACATCCGAGTTGTACTGGGCCAGCCCTACCTGGATAGAGTCACCATCCCTATAAATGGCATCCACCACAGAGTAGACAAACTGGAGAACTTCTTGGAAGTTATCTCTTCCCAGATTGATGGAGCCATCCAGCAAAAACACAATGTCAGCCTGCTTTTTACCGACTGAAAAGATTACAAGAAAAAACATTGTTATTAGTAATTGTTTCTGCCCTCTATAATAATTAAGATGCTTAGTGCTTGTGAAGTAGCATTGTGTTTCTCTCTCCTTCCTACCTTTTCAGTTTCATTGGTCTTTGGCATGATTTTACGTCCGTACAAGAAGAAAGGTTTTATACAACACTTATTACACTTCATACAAACACTACTTGTTTTTTGTGACAGACACTCTCATCTCATTTCAAATTTAATTCTATTATTTCAACAAAATATTCTTCAAAGTGTTCTTTAAATCGATGCAAGGGTTGGGGATCAAAAGGTGTTATTATAGAATCATTTTCACATTACACAATTTTTTCTGTGCTCTGTCCAGAAAAGTCTAAAGGATGAATAACAATCTTACCAGGTCTTAAAAATCCAGGTGTTTCTGTTGTAGGTATCGGAAGCTCCTCAAGAATACTCTGCACCTTCTTTTCTAAAGTTGGGAGTCCCACAAAATCCTGTACCACAAGCACGCGCTCAGGATCGTTGGTAATGACCTGCAGCTGGCTCCTGTCCACATTCCTGGCTCCAACACCCAGAGGTTTAATGCTTGTCGAAGTGATCACGGTAGCGGGCCTGTTGACATCATCCTGTGACCGGTCTCCAAGGATGACAACTAGATGCTGGGGCACTCCATCTTCTATCCTGCTCCCTGCAGACTTGATGAAGTAGTTCTTCACCACATAGTCTAGGGCTTTGCCAGCGTTCACGGGGGACCCTCCCCTAAGCCTCAAGCGGCGGATGGCTTGCAGGACAGCATTTTTGGACTTGTGGGTCTTCAGGTAAAACTCAGGGAAAACGTTATTGCTGAACTGCACCACGCCAATTCGCACTTTGTTTGGCCCAACTTCCAGCTGCTGAACAATTCTGCTGATGAAATCCCGAATGTGAGCAAGCCCATCGGCCCTAACGCTGTCAGAGCTGTCAATGAGGAAGACTACGTCCTTTTCATCACCAGAAATATCTGCAAGAAATCAAGAACAGAGGAAATTATTTGTGTGCCAAGTTTTTGCTTAAGTTTTGCTGGAGGATTTCTGTGCTCTCTGTTCTCATGTGATGTGAAACTGCGCAGCATATTTTAGCCAGCTTTAGATGTGGTGCTTTGGAGAGACTCTCCAAAACGGCTTGCATGCAAGTGTGCATGTGTGTGTGTTAACAATCTGCCTAATATTCAAAGCGTACATTACTCAGAGCCTTATCTGTTTTGCTCATTAATGCTCTTCTCTCGATTTGTCAACGTTTCCAGCTTCATTTTGCCCCAGATTTATGTCTCTTTCCTAGAGAGCTGCTAAACAGGAAAAGGCAATTGTGCACATTGCAGTGTTTGAGTTGAAAATCAAAACTTGAAATTTTCAAGTTATAGTGTATTTAACTACTTGAGTAGAATTCCCACATACGTATGAGTTTCCTTCTAGAACTGTACAGATGCTACACCTTTACTTTAACTAAGGAAAACTTTGGTTTATTGAGAAGGGATGGAAGGTTATTTACGCATTTCAGCAACATTTACTTCAGTAGCAACCCAGAAGCAGCTGGTGTTGACAGAGCCTTACCTACGGGTGGCTGCACATCTCCCAGCAGCTGTCTGATTTTGTCACCAGTCAGGGTTTCAATAGGAGTCAGCAGCTTCTGCTCAAGGCTTGGGAGTTCCTGAAAGCTGGAGACTTGGAATACATAATCAGGACTAAGGGAAATCTGTATCATCTCTTCAGGATCCACGTTCTTTGCTACCACCATAGGTGCCACCCCGACTTGTTTGACTTGGAGTGATGGATGCTCTAAGTCATCATCAGACTTGCGGGAGGAGAGGATGATCAAGAACTGAGGGACGCCCTCCTCTATGCGGCTCCCAGAGGGCCGGGTGAAGATGGTCTTGGCCACGAACTCGAGGGCTTCCCCAACGTTCACCTGCTGGCCACCCTGCGGCCGCAGCTGTCTCACAGCGCTCTGCACCTCATCCTTGGTGGAGTGGGCATTGAGCAAGAATTCCACGTGGGGATGCTCGCTGAACTGGACCACCGAAATCCTGGTGGTGTCAAAACCTACGTCCAGGTTGTTCACTATCCTCCCGATGAGATCACGGATGAGGTAGAACTCCTGGGCAGCATAGCGTGAGCCATCAACCATGAACACAACGTCCCTCTTCATACCCACTGCAGGCAAGAAGGCAGCAGTCAGAATCAGGCATTACTTATGGAGAGCAGCTAAGCTCATCATCAACATCACTGACCCATGTCTTGGGCCATGGGGAGGATGCTTATTGTTTCATTGCCTGTGATATCTCCTGGGAGCCCCAGGGTTGACCCCAGAGTCAAGACCAGTGTGCTAGGCATATCCACAGGCAGAACAAGAATGGCAACTTCCAGAGCAAAGGAAACAAGAGGGAGCAGGGGAAATCTGCAACAATAATTTCCTGTGGGATCTCCACCCAAGGAAATCTAGCTCGGTGATGCTCCTTACTTAGGGCACGTTGCCAAGCACCCTGGGGTTGTTTTACACTCAGTACTATCCCTCTTTCCTTGGCTTTGACATCTAGGAAGGCTTCTATCCTACTATTCCCTCAGCTTCTTTCTTTCCAGGATGAATTTTTGCTTCCTAATAAAATGTTTTCTGCAGTAGTAATTCAGGTCAGAGACTGAATATCACACTGATAAATGGGGATGGAGGAAAGCAGTCTGACTCTGAAGAGAAAGAACAGATAAAATGGGATGTTAGACTTCAGACTGATCTGGTGCGGGTACCCGTCATCCCAGGCATATACTGGTTGGATTTCTTCCCAAGAGACACCAGAAATGGAGGATCTGATCCTTTTCCTGATGCCTGCTTGCAGTTTCCCTTCCCCCACTGAATGAGCGTTGCAAATGTAAGACACATCAACAGGTCTTACATTTAGCAGAAAGCTGACTTTGATCTATAGTGGTGTGAAGGAGTCTCTGTAGCATCTAAATGATGCAATTTCCATTCCAGGAGGAATAGCATGGACTTAAAAACCATCAACTTAAAACAAGATTAAAGTCATAGCATTCACTTCGTGGGTCTTCCACGTGAATACAACACAGACCACCATGAGGGACTGGGCTTAAAGGTGACTCAGCTTAATTATGCAGCTTCTACCAACACTACCTACATCAACAGTGAGACCAAGGTGGACTTGGAGTCTTAGCCATGACCATTTTTGCTTTTCTCAGTTTGTGTTGCAACCATGATGTGACTAAACATCATATTTCGCCGCTGGCTCTCGGTGCAGACACAAACGTCTTCTCACCTGGGCTGGGTGATGTAAAAACCAGATCAGGGGCAAGTGACTCTATCTCTTTCTTGGTCAGCCGGATGACTCTGTTTGAGACGACCTGCTGCACCGTATCCAGCTGGTTGAAGTCAGGCACAGAGATAGCAAAATCTGGGAGGAAGGAAATGGTCTGCAGCTCTGTGAGGTCAGCATTTCCAATGCCAATGCCAAAGGGCACTGTGCCACTCGTCTTCAAGACCACTGAGGGCCTCCTCACATCATCCTGGGACCGGTCAGCAGTCAGCAGAATCAGGAACTGCGGGACACCTTCCGCTATCCTGCTGCCACTCGACACTGTGAACACGTTCTTGATGAGATAGTCGAGGGCCGCTCCAGTGTTCAGAGGAGATCCTCCCATAATCTTCAGCTCCTGGATGGCACTGATGAGATCTGCTTTGTCTTCGTGGGTGTCGAGTAAGAACTCGGGTTGTATGACGTTGCTGTACTGTGCGACGGCGACACGGACCTTGTCACGGCCAATATCCAGGCTTTCAACAACTCTTTGGACAAAGGTCTTCAGTAGAGAGAAACCTCTTCTGACACCATCCGAGCCATCAATTAGAAACACCACATCCTTCTTCTCACCTCTCTCAACTACTGTTTGAGACAAACAAGGGAAGGGGGAATCAGTGAGATTCTCTTGTGCAGTGATTATTATTTTCTTTATACAGTGAACTGAAGGAGTATAAAAACCCAGAGAGAGGAAAGTGGGGTGTAAGGTCTTGCGGTTCGGTTCCTTTACCATCAGATGCAATCCCTGTCAAACAGGCAGATGGGTGGAAGTCCGTGGAAACCACAGTGCAACACATGCCTTGCCTTACACACAGAGTCATAGAATCATAGACCCATAGGAAATAGAGTGCCAAGGGGCTCCGGGTGCCATCTCCTACCTGAGGCTGGGAGAAGCCATCAACTCCCAAGGGGGCTGGGAACCTGGCACATGGCTTTGCAATATACAACAGGAGTCTGGGGCATCAGGGATCTTTGGGTGCCAGAGAAAACTGAGTTTCTGAACAAAAAGGCATACAGCAGAGAAAGTGCTCACAGGGAGCAGAAGAGAGGGAGAGAAGCTTTTCTCAGGTGTCACTGGACTTATAAATAAATAATCCTGTACATGCTCAGACAAAATGAGAATTTGCTGGAAAAGACATCCAAGTGAAAATGGCAAAAATGGTAGACACTTTTCTAAAATGGTAGACACTGATTTTTAATTTTTTTACTAACTTCAAGCATTAAAAAAAAGTTAATTGTGACCAAACATTCCTTTTTACAAAAACCAAGCCCATGAAATATCAGAACTGTTGGTGCATCCCGCTATTGACTGACAGAATTGCAAAGATTTGGCTCAGCCAAGCGGAAAACATCACTGCCTCTCAAGCGCAGCAACTGATGGATGGCATCCCCAAAAGTGCCATTGGCTTGTTTATAGCAGACTCAAGTGGGACAAACAGGAGCATGATCTCTGAAGAAAATCTTAAATATCTGCTTAAATATCTACTAGACTTAATAAAGGCAGTGGAAGTCTTAATTCAGATTTCAGATCAAGTTTATTTTTTAAGAGGAATGTTGGAAACTTGATGGGTCAATGTATCCTTCTTGAGTTGAAGGAGATGTAAAAGATTTAAACTATGACTAGGAAGGCAGAGGTTTGACATTAAGGAAAAGTACCTAGTGATACAGATAGAA
Source organism: Eurypyga helias (assembly GCF_000690775.1). Lineage (NCBI taxonomy): Eukaryota > Metazoa > Chordata > Aves > Eurypygiformes > Eurypygidae > Eurypyga > Eurypyga helias. The sequence goes on along the minus strand of NW_010263654.1, from coordinate 100,071 downwards.
GCAGTTGAACAGATTGATTATGGAGGCTGGGAAATCTCCTCCACTGGCGGGTTTTCAGAACAGATGAGACCAGTGTCAACTGGTTCTGGACAAGAAGATCCTGCTGGGGACAAGGGTATGCAGCAGGTGGCACCCTGAGATCCCTTCCAGCCCTATTTCTTTTTTATGTTTCTATGATTCTAAGTCTATCTGCCCAGAAGTTTTACGGAGAGATAACATAGATGTTATTACACATTTCCTTGTCCCCACCTGCTCTTGGGAGACAGGTTAATTCCTAAATTAAGGCTGCCTCAGGAAATCACGCAGGGGGACATGTATAATTTCCAGTACTGTGGGGTGTGAATTTGTAATTGTGGCCATGTGATTCTTTTTATGGTTGCGTTTGGGTTTGTTTGTTTTATGCTTCAATTAATTCATACTCAACTACTGAGCTTGAAACGGTAACTGAGTCAAGAGCTTCTAATTTACTGGCAGGTAGGTACAAAATGTAGAAACTGCCATCATATCCCATAAGAAATAAGAGAGCAGGAGTGAATCCAGTGCATTGCGGTGCTCCTTACTCCCTACCACTCCTCCAGAAAAGGGAGGATGGAAAGAGGAATCAAGACAGGCCTTTATTTGCTTCTTCTAGCTCTTGGCCAGCATTGCAAGATCAATTTATGCAAGATCTCTGGGGCACCAACTCTCTGTTATTTCAGGTTTGTACCATGTTCTACACACTGGTAACAGCACCTACTGCAGCTCTTGCAGCTGAACAAAAGGCTTTTTCCTTACTTATCTTTACAATTCAGTTTGGACTTTAATGCTGGATCAGGGTCTGAGCAAAGGAAAATCCAAGTATAATAGCAGTTTCTACATAATAATTTTAAACATCACAAACCCAGCTGCTACAATTCCCAAATTGAGAGGGTCAGGTAAGTGGTGTCTTTCAGCCTCTTGGAAACCCCAGGGGTCCCTGTACCTGTTGGCTGAAGCTGGATAGTTTTCAACAAGTTGACTATGTTTGGCTGAAGCTCTGATATCCGAGGGAGGGAGTCAACATTCAGAATGAATTGTGGAGCGTAAGCGATCCTTTCCAGCTCTGCAGGGTCGGCATTTTTGGCTTTGATAGCAAAGGTCACAACTCCAGCTTGCTTCAGAGCTTCTGACGGTTGATCCACATCGTCAGTTGATCTGCCAGCAGCAAGGAAGACCAAAAATTGAGGAACCCCTTCTTCAATCCTGCTTCCAGCTTCCTTCACAAACAGCCTCCTTATAGTTTCATCTAGCGCAGCTCCGATGTTCAGTTGCTTCCCGGTTTTTATCTTCATCCTTTTCACTTTGAGAAGCATGTCTTGCTTAGAGGGGAGTTCGGCAAAGTCAAATTCAACTTGGATGGTGTCACTGTATTGAGCTACAGCTACTCGTGTGGCATCGGGACCCACATTCAGGTCAGAAATGACTTTGTGTAAAAAGTCCCGGACGGCAGGAAAGCTACCCAAGAGGTTGGCTGAGCCATCAATCAGGAATAAAATATCTTTCTTGCTTTCTAGAATAAATTCACAAATGAAAAGAGGGGGGGGGGAAAGATATGAAGGCATTTTTCTTCTTAAACTTAATCCTAGAAACTTCTTTGCAAATTAACTGGGTTTCAATAAGCAAATTAAGTGGTTTTCATTTACCAAAATATTCAAGGGTTACAGGACTAAACGGTACCTTTGGCTTATTTATCTGAGGAAGAAGAGGAAGCAAGGACACCTCTATCCTAAGATTCAATAAAATCAGGCACAAGATAGTCATATCATATATTGCATTGCATCATATCAGTCATATCATAAATTGGCTGTTTCAGATTAGGCCAGTGATGTTCATAGTCTAGCAATATGCAGATAATATAGGCTTGAAGTACAAAAGAGTGGAGACTTGGGGTTGTTTTTCTAGTCAAAGGTTCAGTAGATAACAGACATTAGTTCGTACATACATCCACACACAAAATATTTTCCTTATTCCCTTGAAGTAATTCTCCCAGTTGCATCACAAGGAGCATCTAAATCCATAGGCGAGTTATGACTTTGGGAGGAAAGGAAGTCTTTTACCTGTTTCCGTTTGATGCCCTTTTAATCTCATTGAATATCCAAGGCAAACCCAAGCATCTCATATGTGTGTCTTAACATCTTTTATATTAATCTTAATGGTCTCCTTTTCATACTAAAGAATTCTGGTTGTTCTTATGTCTTCATAGGCACATAGCCACAAAAACATAATTAGTCAGCAAATACCTGTTTAAAAAGGGTTAAACTTGCCAACAGCTTTCGGGTTTAATGTTGGAGGATAACTTTGAGTATCTGAAGTCAAATTTAGCCTCTGTGTCATCCCGATAACAGCACTTTAACAAAGTGGCTCTGGAGAAGGGTTCAGCCAGCTGCACCTGGCTAGACCTCTGCTCCTCTGTGCTCTTTGGCACGACTTCACCCCTTCCACACCATTTCCTGTGGCCAAACAGGCATGCTCCCACTGCCTGAGCTAGTGCAGGCAATGCATTTACAGGTTGTGACGTTATTATGGCAACAGAAAGGGAACACCTGAGTCAGTGACTGAAGGGCATAGACTCACTTGGATCCTCCTCTCATCCTGACCTGACAAAAGACTTAAAATTGTGCTGTCACTGTGCCAGCAGTGACTTGAACGAAACTAAGAGCTTCCAGTGTCAAGCCACGTATTGATGGTTAACCACAGTCCTAATCACTTTGATGACTCAGGGTCCCAGACAGATGTGAAGGTGTACATTGGGAACAAACTGTCAAGAGAAATAAGATTAACTTAATGCAATCAACATGAAGGAAGGTAGATATTACCTGTTGGGGCGAGTGGAACCTCTTCCACACCTCCACTAACATATGTTGTTATAGGCTTATTTAACTCCTGGGGTAAAGCTGCCAGAGAACTGAAATCATCCATAAAATACACCATTCTTGGATTAAAGGCAATCTGTTCAAGTTCTGCCTTATCCGCACTCCTAACTCCAACAGCAAAAGTCAGCACTCCAGCCCGAGCTAATTCATTGGAAACTTGCAAGAAGGGATCAGCAGACCTCCCTGCCGTCACCAGGACTAGGACCTGCGGCACTTGTTCATTTATTCTGCTCCCACCAGCTTCCGTGAAGTGATTCAAAAGCAAAAAGTTCAGTGCAGAGCCAGTGTTCAGCACTGACCCCCCCTTGGGCCTCAGCTGCCCCATACGTTGAATTATGTCTGATTTGGTTTGGTATGAGTATAGAAAGAACTCAGTTTTAGGAGTGTCGCTAAATTGCACTAAGCCAACACGGATTTTGTCACTTCCAACATCAAGGTAGTTAACTAGGGTGGCAACAAAGTCACGCACAAAGGGGAAGTTGGCATTTCCAACGTTGAGTGATCCATCCAAAAGAAAGATGATATCCCTTTTGGTTACTTGAACTGCAGTAGAGCACAGAAAATAACATGAGACATCACAGAAATCAAAAATAGGTATTTTTTTTTCATGTGTGCATACAGCATATGCTGTACACGCATGTAAACCTTGTTAGGAGGAAAAGGGGAGACAAAGAGAAGAGAAAGAGTGATCAACACAGAAGTAACAAGGACATTGCTAGAAATGACTGCATTTGGCAGGGGAGGTTTCTGACACTTGTATTGAAAAGTCTTTTAAATGTCAGGTCTGTCAAGGAGGCTCAGCCTCTTCCGTGGTGGAAGTTTTCAACAGCTGCTCATTCCAGAGTCGCATGCTGTGGACCAGATCCTTAACCAGCAAAAGGCAGCTTCATCGATTTTGATGGAGCAACACTGAATTACTCCTGCGGACACCTGCAAGTCACCACGGATTTACGTGGGGCTTTCCAACGAAGCTTTAGGGCATGTTTCTGCTCTCTGGCACCTGAAGTGTGGTTTGACACCCAGCGCTATCACCACTTTATTAAGCAATCCCCAGTTCCACAGGGATGACACCATGCATCCCTAGATGTAGAGAACCACGTCCTGCCAGCAGCAATTGGCCTGCAGCACAGAGGTAGGCTCCACTTGCATGGGAAAACGCTTCTGCCAAATAACCAATTTCGTCAGTATTTTGAGTGGGTATTAAAAATAACTTTTTCTAATAGGCTTAGTAAATCTGGTCCAGATGAGGCCTGGGGCACATGCTTTTCTGACATCTGCATTTGAGGCAGAAAACTGCATTTTGATGTCAGACATACATCTGTGGGCTGCTAAAAAAGGGAGAAATTTCCCACTTCTGGTAGTAACCAGCCAGTTCTCAGCTCCTTTTTTAAGGCTAGATCATTCCCAGTGTGTCTCCCAGCATCTGAGCTCCAAGACGTAGATCTGCAACGTCACCCCTGAGACACCACAGCATCATCCTTCTGTGTTTTTTGTTCTAAACACATAATGTCCAGATGACAGACCAACATGCCAAAACTTTAAATAAGGTTGCAGAGAACTGAAGAGTGGGATGCCTTCCTCAAATAAGTTATTTGAGAATATATTTATGCCCATTGCTGATTCTCTTCAATATCTTTCTCTTGAAGAATATGGCTATATTAATCCATCTCTCTAGCTGTCCTATATATAAAATATATAAATATTGAGATATTAAAACCAAAAAGGAGAAAAGGGCTCTTTGGAGTACAAGCCATTGCTTTCAGATTTTACAGATTGTCTTCACTTTCCGTATTTTTAATTTTTCCCAGAAAAGTACCATTCAAGGCCCAGGTTGAGGCAATATCTAGCTGAAATGTAACAGACAGCCCAGTGTCAAAATTAGTTATATTACTAATAATAGTAATTTTATGGAGTAAGATATGATTACTTGCTTATTGTGTATGTGAATAGCTGTGAGTACAGTAGAGCAAAAGGACTAGAAAAAAAGAGAAGCTGCATGAATGTGCTTTAGACAACAAGGAAGTTCAGGAACATTTTTAATTTACATTGAAATATAAAAATGTCAGGTTCGGTGTATAGCCATGCAAAATTGTATTAGCAGGAAACACATTCTGACAAAAAAAAGCTTATTAAATGATAAGTTGTGTGATATTCATCTTAATTAAGGACAAGTATTGGCAAACTGTTTTTAAAATGTCTGTTCTTCATGTAAATCAGTCATAGGCTTTAATGTTTTTAAGGAACCTCTCAAAAAACTCAGGTTTTTTGCACGGCAGTTTATAGTTCTAAATTACTTGTAGAAACTAGAAAATATGTGGACATTGTTTGACACCCACATAAGCCAACAGGAACCTCACTGGGAGCTGGATGAAGCCCTGTTTTTCTGATGTTGATATGCCATGGGACAGAAATGCAAGGCTCAGATACGATCTAACGCAACAATAGTTCAGCCTCAAGCCTCTCTGTTAGGAAGAAATACTGAGAAATGTGGTATGAAATCCCTGTGCAGCTAGAACACCTCCTGAAAGGCAGGGGAAACTGCCTTAAAAGACATGACTCCAGGGACTGGATTGCTTCCAAAGTCTACTGATATCAGTGTCAAGACCAATTAAAAAGAATCCTCTAGCTTCACGGGGCTTTGGATCATCTTCTAAACAGATTAAATTAAAATCAGCACTGCAATAGTCTCATACGCTTCTTAGGGCTTGAGCTAACTAAATTATAAAACACCTGTAAATATGTTCTTATAGGGTGAGGTTTAGTCCAACAGTCTCAAGGCTAGCTTTCTCTGAACATATCCGTGAACAAACTTCCTTATTTTTTTTCCACTCAAAAGAAACTTCTAAGCTTTCTTGAGCAAATACCCACTGATTTTTAAACTGATGAAGAAATTATAACATTCACAGTGTGTCCTGTTCATAGGTTACACAAATCCTAAGGGAGAGAAAAATGATTTCAGTACCTAACTAGTAAAGCACATCTTTCACATCCAGGCCTTTAAATGTTGGTGACAACACTGAATGGTACAAAAATCTCCAGGAAGGAACAACAAAGCTGTAACAACAAAGCTGCAACAACAAGCACGCTACCAAATTCACCAATCTGTTCATGCATGTTTTGCAAAGCAAAAAGAAAACTTTTAGCTATGCTGAAACATGTGCTTGATGCTTTTCCCCCATTCTGCCTACATGCCATAGAATAAGAGTTGACGAACATATCTCCGTAAGTAGAATAAGGTAATTAATTACCTGGCGGTGGTTCTTGGATAATGGGTCCTCCAGAGAGGGTCCGTATAGGCGACAGCACTTGGGGAAGAAGAGCTTGCATGGACTGAACGCGGAAATCACCCAGGGGGAACACAAACTCTCTCTCATGGGCAATTTCATAAAGTTCTGCCTGGTTGGTGCTTTGTAACCCAATAGCAAGGATTACTATCCGGTTCCTTTTCATCTCCGCTGCAGCTTGGTCAACGGCATCCCTGGACTTACCACCAGTGATGAGCACCAGCATGGGGAGCACCCCTTCCTCCATCCTGCACCCAGCAGCACTTGTGAAGAAGTTGTTCCTCACAAAGTCCAGTGCTGAGCCAGTGTTGAGTGCCGCACCACCCATGAGCTTCATCCTCTTCACGTTAGCCATCACATCCTTTCTGCTCTGGTGGGTGTTAAAATAAAACTCTGGCTTCACAGTGTCTGCGTACTGCGCGACTGCGACTTGGATCAGGTCGGGTCCAACCTCCAGCCTTTGGACAATTTTGGCAACGAAATCGCGAACTGAGTTAAAGGGGCCAGTCCCCAAAGCAGTTGAGCCATCTATCAGGAAGACTATATCCTTCTTGTTCACTTCAATAACTGCAAGTAACACATGAACATAATGTTAGCGGAAGCCTTCACCACACTCTGTGCATCAATTCAATGTCAACAGTTCAGCAATGTTTAGGACTTCTTGTTTGCTTGAAGTGCTGTTACTCTCAACACCTCTTAAAGAGTCTTGTTTTCAAAACAGAATTATTTTTTAGGTTCTAGCAAAGCGCTAGTAAGAAATCTGATCGAATGTTTCTCCTTTATTCAACACAGAAGAGTCACAAGAATTGCATTGTTAATAAAACAATATTGAAATGCATACACATGTCGAAACAAGAAAGGCAGGCAAACAGTCATGAGAAATCTTGGCACTCCTCTGGCACATGAGATACATAAGCAGGTGATGTTCCCTCTCCCTGCAGTGGAGCCATCTGAATTATGCCAGAGTGTGTTTTGGTCTCAGAAATATTAGGTTCCTAAGAGCAATGATGCAAGTAAAGAACAGTCTCTGCCTACTCAGCATACCTGGACTTTGGGTCTTCACATCCTATATCTCATTCCTTATCTAACAAAAACGAGTTATGATTTTTCTTGGCACCGCTAGCCCAGTCATGGAAGAGCTGAATTATATTCTGGTCACCATGTCTTTAACAAAACAGGTCCCCTAGGCTGCAATCTCTGAAACTTAATTATTGACAATGGAATAGGACAGAGAAAGAGCACTCTTAGCTTTCCAGTTCCCTGGCTAAGTCTCAAGGAAGACAGTTAGGGAGAAAGACCTGTTGTGCAGCATTGGAACCAAAGCATCATCACATTTAATACAGCAAATGTACATAAAAACAACAGTATATATTAACAAGACCGATACCATTACAATAAAAGCATTATACGTGATGGTTATGGGACATAACCTTAACACCGTCCTTTAGACAATCCTCATTTATTCCTTGAAACCATGAACCATGGCCAATATTGTGAAGAATCCCACTCGCATCATCACCTCCCTGATTTCAACACCATTGAGGTGAAAAAGGAAACCTTGTGTTGCTTCCAGGTTATGCTGGAGCATTGATGTTGGAATTGGAGCGTCCTTAAATTGCCTACCCACCTAAGAACTCCTGAGATGGGGTCAATATTCAAGGTAGCACGTCCACCACCTCCCAGGATTGCTGCTACACCCAATGCACAGCTCAGGAGGAGGCCCAGCATCATGGGGATCTCACAGCCCTCAGGGCAAGTGGTAGCAAACACTCTCTTGTCCTGCCCGGATGAAAAAGGGCAGTCCCTCGACCCATCAGGACTCCCCTGCATGAAGCCTATTTACTTTGGATTTGAACAAAGAACAAAGCTTTGGCTGCAGTCCTCCTTGGCCAGACACCAGCTGGCCACGCAAAGCAGTGCTCCCAAATGCCGGTCCCCGTCAGGTCTCTCATTATGGAGGAGTGCCATGAGATTGGACTACCCCAAGGAATGATTTAGAGCTGGAGATGATAACTGTGACTCGGCTGCCTCCTCTGCCCTGGGACCCCAAGAGACCTTCCTTCACCAGCAAGCATGAGTCCTTGCAAAAGCCTCTCACAGAATCTTGCTGGAAATTGTTTGATTGAGGACCGATTGTCAAAATTTGAAGCTTAAAACATCCCGCTGTGGTGCTGTCAGACACAAAATTATGAGATCCTGCATGAAGCAAATGTGGTGGTGCTCTTCCAGAGCCACAGCCTCTCGAGAGCTGCTGGTGGCTTGCAGTTGACTGCCCAGGCTGTCGAAATAGAGCTACTCACAAAGCAACAAGGATTTGCTTAAGTATCCCCTTCCCAGAGCCGTAAGATTTCCAGCATTCATCCCTCCAGCCAGGTTGGTTTTTTTCCTCATCAGCTACTCTGAGGAGGAGAGGGCTGGAACCAGGAAACTTTCCAAGGGGATAACAAAGGCTGAAATCCCTGCTTTATATCACCCAGGAGAAATGTCCAAAGCACTTCCTTAGCTTGTCAGCAGCTAGATACCCAAAAATGGAGACCCTGGAAGCTTTTGACTTTATATAGAAGCTTGTGGGAAACATCAAAGGGGCTTTGCAAAGATGAGGGAGGCTGGGAAGGCATAGCTCCCTCTGCTGTTCATTCCTCTTGAAGCTCTCAAATCTTGCACTATGTTCCCTTAGAGAAGAGGAATGCAAGAACCGAAACCAAAACCCACAGGAAGAAACACCCCACGGTGCTAATTTCAATGGACACAATTGAAGTAAAAGCATTTAAGCAAGGCTGTACACATTTCACAGGGTCTGATCCAGAGCCCAGTGAAGCTGATGGCAAGTCTCCCAGGAATTTCAAAGGATTTGGGATCAAAGCGTTATATCTTTGACTCTAGAATTTGGGAATGTTGGAGGGTGTCAGCATTGAACCCAGCCCTGCATATTTCCCTCCTCACTGCCATCTCAGCTATCCTTGGTGAAGCACCTCGTCTAATTTAATCATCCAGGCTCCCCCAGTAGCCAAAGGAGAGGGAAGAAGAGAGGCAGAAAGGCGCTTTAAGACATCCATTCATCCTAGCAGGACCAAAGCGAAGCGAGGTGACTTCAGTATTTCACAGGAACCCCTGGCAGCTTTCAGGCTGTAGTGTGTCTCCCAAACCAGTACTTTATGCTGCAGAATTCCAAGGCACTGATGTGAAACAAGCAGGCCCATCAAAATTAATTTCCATGGACACCAGGCAAAGTAAATTCCCTAAAGCTTCTCTGAAAACACCTACTTGTCCAGTTAGCATATCCATCTATATCTAATCGAACACCACTGTGGTACCTGCTACAAATGAGCTGGCATTTTAAAGCGAAAAATATGCAAGCGCAGATGAACCCAAATGCACCAACATTTTTAATCTTGCCATTCAAACTGTTAAAAACCTGTGGGGCAGAAAGAAGGGGTTTCCATTGACTTGCATGGGTCCTGGCATGCACATTTTAACTTCATTTTACTCAGCCAAATACAGGTCTCATGAGGTGCTACAAGCAAAAGTTCTTTATGTTCTTTCCTGGAATAATCAAGACAAGGTCATAAATTGATCTTTTAGGCAAATTCCTCCCTTTGATTTGAGCCGCAGGATAGCAATCATGTTTAGACATGGATCGGCTAAGACATCTGGGATGCAGCTTTATATGTCAACATACATCATGAGTTGAACAGTATGTACAGAACTCCAGACTGTCTCTTGGATCCCAAAAGTGTTGTTTGCATTAAGTGTCCTGGTAATTAAGTGCAGCAACTCCAGCCTGGCCCTTTTCAGGGGCCTCTCAAATACGACATACTGTGTCTTTCATAAAACCTCTCTATCAGTAAATTTAACTTAGTCACAAAACCATAGGGTGAGAAACTCATAGCCTTACTTGCTCCATACCTCCAGATAGTCATTATTCTACTGCAATAGCTAATGCTATTCCAGAAATAATGTCACTGAGGACTTAAAAGTGACAAAGTGACCTAAATGGAATACTGACACCTACATTTTCATTTCCCATGGCCTCAAGGAAAGCTGTGAGCTTTCTCAGCTTATGGACTAAAGGGAAATAGATGCTAGCAAAGTAGGGATTTCACGTCAGAAGAACTAAGGGCTGTTTTGCGTTTAATTTCAACACAGAAATTTCACCCTTTTCACTCACATAGTGCACACTTTCAATGAGGTACAGAATTTTACTGTTGTAGCAAGCTGACAACTTCATCCCTGTGAAATAGGGATCCATTTAACATCCCTGTTAGCTTCCCCAGTCAAAATTAATTCTCATGACACCAACATATAATGTCAGCCCCGATAAGGATGACGTGAGCTTTTTTATACTCTGCTTGTATCCTTTAAAACCCCATGTCATGCCAGTTATTGACACAAAACCTCACAGTTTTCAAAAGATAACCCACTGGGCAAATGAGTTTCTGTACATTAACCGCAGGAGTACTTGTCTTTCTTATTGTTTTTCTATAACCAGACCAGATAGATGCATTACAAAAATAGAAATTTAAATTTAAAAAAATAAAATGATGTTTTAAAAGCGTGCAAAAACTCATTCATTCATCGATTCATCGAAATTCAACAGTCTAGAAAGGCATACATACCTTCAGTCAGAATGGTTGGGGCCTCTAACAAAATGAGTCTTTGGGCCACTCCAACAATGTTGGGCAGTAATAATTCTCGAAGAGCATCGAGGTTACGGATATCCAGGGCAGTAAATGCGAAGCTTCCATCAGTAGCAATCTGCTGCAGCTCTGCACTGTCAGCATTCAGGACCCCAATGCTAAATGAAAATATACTAGCTTGCTTCACCGCTAACAAGCCCTCTCGGATATCATCACTAGACTCTCCACCACTTATCAGCACTAAAATCTGAGGCACCGCTTCCTCTATCCTGCTGCCTCCCGCCTGGGTGAAGAGGTTCTCCACCACAAACTCCAGTGCCGCACCAGTGTTCGCTTCCTCGCCACCGCGGAAACTAAGTGCCTTCACGGCATCCAGAACGTCCGCTTTTGTGGAGTAGCTGTTCAAAGCGAACTCGGTTCTGGGTTGATCACTATACTGCACCACCCCAATGTGTATTTGCTGAGCTCCAACTCTGAGGCTTTCAATCAAATTTACAAGGAAATCACGTATGGCTTGAAAATTGACACTTCCGATGTTGTTTGATCCGTCAATAAGGAAAATAAGGTCAGCGGACTCTTGAGCTTTAAAAAAAGAAATGCAAAAGGTGAAAGCATTAAAATGAGTGATTACATGCGGTTGTACAGTGTTCTGACATGTTTCTTGGAAAACCAGTAAGAAACACGAAAATGAGAAAACAAAACACATGTTCACTGAGGAGGTGACGTTTGCCTCTTAGTTCTGCATTCTGATTGAATACGAGCTCCCAGCCCCATCCCAGCCGTATCCGCTGCCCATCAAGAGACGGGTCGAGCGGACACAAGCTGAGCTCGTGCGTGCACACGGGGGTCAGCATTATGGGCACGTGAGCAGAAAAGTCAGCAAGACATCATTTTTGGAAATCTAAGCCCATTCCAACAGTGGCCAGTACTGTCCAAGTATGTAGACAGAGCCAAAAGAAAAAGGTGGATTTTGGTGTCAATTCACTCAGAAGATAGTGGGTGAGGATGGTAATATTTGTAGGAAGTTTTCCTCATTGCAGTCCCTTTTATTTTTTT